>NC_080165.1:71428038-71728038 GCF_950295315.1 Erinaceus europaeus | reverse complement strand
CTTTAATTGGAGGAATTAATGGTTTATAGTGAACAGTAAAATACAGTAGTTTGTACATGTGAAACATTTCTTGGTTTTCCACATAACAATTCAACCCCCACTAGGTCCTCTTCTGCCATCATGTTCCAGGATTTGTACCCTCCCCCCAAGCCCAGAATCTTATTTTGATGCAATACACCAAACCCAGTCTAAGTTCTGCTTTGTGTTTTCCCTTCTGTTCTTATTTTTCAACTTGTGTTTATGAGTGAGATCATCCTATATTAATCCTTCCCTTTCTGACTTATCTCACTTAACATGATTCCTTTAAGTTCCACCCAAATAAGGTAAAGAAAGTGAAATCACCATAGCTGAGTAGTGTTCAGTTGTGTATATGTATCACAGCTTACTGAGCCACTCATCTGTTGTTGGGCACCTGAGTTGCTTCCAGATTTTGGCTATTACAAATTGTGCTGCTATGAACATAGGTATACACAAATCTTTTTGGATGGGTATGTTTGATTCCTTAGGATATATCCCCAGGAGAGGAATTTCAGGGTCATTGGCAAGGTCCACTTACAGCCTTGGTGAGGGTTCTCTACACTGCTCTACAGGGGTTGGACCAATTTACATTCCCATCAACAGTGCAAGAGGGTTCTTTTGCCCCTGCAACCTCCCAAGCATTTGCTGCTGCTACCTTTTCTGAAATATGACATTGTCACAGAGGTAAGGTGGTATCTCATTGTCGTCTTTATTTGCATTTCAATGACTTATACCACTTTTTCATATGTTGGTTGTCCTTTTGGATGTCTTCTGTGGTGAATGTTCTCTTCATGTCCTCTCCCCATTTTTGTATGAGGCCATTTGTTTTCTTGCTGCTGATTTTAGTGAGCTCTTTATATATTTTGGTTATTAGCCTCTTGTCAGATATAAGGATCTCCTCTTATTCTGTAGGGGTCTCTTTGAGCTATGGTTTCTTTTTATGTGCAGAAACTTTTTAATTTGATGTAGTCCAATTGGTTTCTTTTTGTTTTAGTCTTTTTTAAAATTGGATTTATATCATTGAAGATTGTTTCAGACAATCTCTTACTTAAAATATATGCTTGAAATATTTTCTATGAATTCCTGAAAAGAAGTCCTATCACATTCAAAAGAATTATGAATAAGCCACTAATAATAGAATGATCAATCATGTCATGATTTCCTCTAATATTCAGTACAGTAATGCTTGTCTCCTATTTCTTTATAAGTTAACTGCAGCATAATCTGTACTCTGGATTATTTGTTCCCTTTGCTAAAATGATCCCTCAAGGTTGATAATGATTGCTTGGTCATCAGTTTCCTGTCAAAGAGCATATGACTCTCTAGGAGAAAATTAAGTACTTTAGAGTGCAGTGTATTAACTCTTCTGGACTAATACAGCTTAGCTAGCCATTCATAGTTTAGATTAGTTGGTTTAAGGATCTGGAGACAGAAAAGGTTGAAGCAAGCTGTTTAGAATTGCAAGGCAGAACCGAGAGGTCCAAACCTTCACTTGGCCAGTTTTGCTGAACTATAGCAGGTATGTTTTAAGAGAAGGTACATTCTCCCAAACAGCTGAGACCCTTAAAGGCACCATATTTACATATATTCATTTCATATGAACTTTCAGTCACTCATAGATAGTGTTGACCAGGATCCTTATTCTTGTTATGTGAAGATGAGTATTAGCTAACAAGTTTGTACACTTTACAATGGACTACAGACACTGGACATCCATCTACTGTCCTTTGAAATATTGAATAGCAAGGAACAAACTTTAAAAAATACTCTATTTCTATTTATTTCCCCAACCTTGGATTTAATATTTATGTTTACATGCATATAAAAATATATTATATCTACATTTACATTTGTTAACTTGGGTTTTCCCCCGAGGCAAAGATTTGAATGTCAGGTGGATAGTTTTTTTGGGAAGTATTTCCAGAAAACAGAAGTAAGAGCTGAGGGAGAAAACAACAATATACTAACGTTGGGGACCTGATTTCACTGAAATTACTAGAAGAGTTTATGTACCACCACCCATAATTATCCCCCTGAAGGAGGTGGCAGTGTTAAAGGACTGACTTTGTTTTCCATGGATTGACGAACCCTACCTCCACCCCCTCCACCTCATTGTTAAACCTACACATCTAGATACTTAGGACCAGTGGGTTCCCATAGCATTAGATAAGGCCTAATAATTCTGAGATTATATAGAAGTATATTTTGCATCTGAACTCAGAGTTGAGAGGACGGGACATGGGGGAGTCATCATAGACATCTGATACACTCCCTCTTTGCATCATCAAACTTGCTCATTATTCATGCTACGCAATAAGTCAGGTCAGTCACCCAGTCTTCTCCCATTTTTCAGTGTGTAGCAGCAATCTTATCTGTTGCTGACAAGGAGGGTCAATTTCTTCTATCGGAGTAGTAATTCTCATAGTAACAGTGTGAAGACTGACACAGTTGAAGACTGGGTGACAGGTTATTAATAGAGACTGTAGTTACTGGCTATAATCTCTACAATCTCTTTTAAAAACCCAAGACAAAATGATTAATATAAGATGCTGTAGTCCCTACTGCTGCGGTTGGACAGGGAGCTGTTTTCAGTGGATGTTCATCTTATTCTGCGACACATTCAGTATTTCTCTCACCCTGCCTGAGACAACACTAAAATTGATCTAGTTTGTCCAAGTGGTGAAATGAATCAAATCTCATTGCTGAAGTAGTTAAGCCTTTAGTAGTCTTGCTTTTTGTAAAGCAGTGGTTAATGCAATTTTCTATTCATATTTTTGTCAGGCATGAAAGTATTAAGTGGTACCAAAGCACTTTTTTATAAAAAATTTTAGACCACTTGCTCCTCTTTGCCTTGTGTATCAGCATCCATACAGGTTACTGACAGGAAGGTAAATTTATCTTACCAGAGTACTAATTCCCATTATAACAACATGTAGAGCCCTCAAAGACTTAAGTGTTATTAAAAGACTTGGTCTCAAAGAGAATCTTATTGTGTTTCTTAGTGGTAACATCCACTTCTCCCTTGAGATCCAGGATCTCTAATTATTGGAACTGAGGGTTTCAGGTAAGTGAAATACTAATTTCTCAAATGCTTTCCTGCAAGTTATTGTTAACAGGATCAATTCTATTTCAACCCATGTGTTCTTGGGCCTGTATATCCTTTCTACTGGAGACAATATTGGCTGTTGTATGAGATGAGTTGGATTCATATAATGCATTGGATGCCTAGTGCATCCTGAGAACAGAATGCCAGCCAACCGGCATCATCCTTAAGATAACACCCTAGTTTCTCCTAGCTGGTATGATATTAATACATCTAATATTCATAACCCATTACTAAAGTTCTTTGCTTTGGAATTCTGATGTTCTGAGGTAATGTCAAAATACCTCATGTTGGTATAGCGAACTATATATATATATATATATATATATATATATATATATATATGGAGAGAGAGAGAGAGAGGGAGAGGGAGAGGGAGAGAGATAATGAGAGTGAGGGAAAAAGACAACAAGAGTAGAGACATTGCAACACCACTCTATCACTGTAGTGGTGAAATTTCCCCTATGTAGGTGCTCCTATATGTTGGCTGGGGGTGGGGTGGGGTGGGGTGGGAGAAGAGGAACCCTAAATCCTTACACATGGTTAAGTGTGTTCTCCAAAAAGTATTTTCTACCTTTGATGGTGCCATTGTTGGGAATACCCTGCAGTAAAGACCCACTTGTGGAGGTCAAGTTGTGGTTTACCCAGTAGAGCATACCACATTATAGTGGTCCAGGATCAAGGTTTAAGCCCCCAGGTCCCACTTGCACGGGGGAAGCTTCATGAGTGGTGCAAGGACTGCAAGTATCTCTCTTTGTCTCTCCTTCTCTTCGTCTTCCCTCTCAATTTTTCTCTGTCTCTGTAAAAAAAAAGGGAAAAAAAGGAAAAATATAAATATAGTAAGTAAAATAAAAGCTCTTTAGGAAATACCCAATTGTGCTATCTTGACATTTGAAACAAGGACAACCTCACTGTTGTAAACATAAGTCCCTGTCCCCACTATATCCATATAGATAAAGTCTCCTAGCCAAACAATCCTTCCTGTCTAGTGAAACAGGCATAGTTTGTGCTTGAATGCCCCTCTAAATGTCAGCTGTGTTTCCTGATTTCTTGATTCTTGCCATAACAGAATCAGGTAGACAGTTTGGATCAGTGGACTATAAGCATTAATTTCAGTTGGAACAAGGACATAGGGATGCAACTTCTCTTTATTTTCCTTTTACCCTGTTATGATGGGAGAAATGTGAAACAACAAGAAGATAGGACCTACATCAGCCAGAGTTCAGTGAAGGGGAAAATTCTTTCTTGAAGCCTACACTGGTCATATTGTATAAGCAAGTGACACTGATGTTTGCTAGTACAGCATTAAGTAACCTACATGAACAATTTAGAAAGGAACTTCTCATTCTTTGTATGCTTTTAGTCCTCTTTCCTCTGATTTATTATTGAAGAATATATAACTCCACCATGCTGCATACTACCTCAAAAGTATTAGAGAATTATGCTAAGATGACTTCATGGAAATGCTATGTAATAATGTTTTGACAACTGATAACATTGAAGCCAAAGCTATATTTTAGCTATGAGGCTTTCTTTTCTGAGGAATAAATCAGTTTATAAAAGATAAAAGCATTCTCACACAAAATAATTGCTAAGTGAGTCATCTAGGTTATTAAATTACATAAGAGGCACTAAACAACAATTTTAATGTGTACCTACTGTATACTAGAAACTGTGCTTATAATTATAGGTAGTAGAGCATAGAGACAGTAAGCTTGAAGTGCAGTAATTTACATTCAAAATATGACTGTCACTGACTGACCTTTTGCGAATTACTCCTCTACATAAGCCTTGGAACTACAAAGAAGCTAATAAGGCATACTCTGTAGGGTTGTTATGGCTAAAATTACTACTGTAATATAAAATATAGCAACAGCAAATACAAAAGAAGCCAAAACTACCATCAGTATTAAATTTGTTTTATCAAAAAAATTCCCATTAGTATTAGATCAGTAATGAGCTAATTTTACTAAAGTATAAGAACAGAAGGTATATTTAGTTCTGTTAGAATATATTACATGAGGGGAAAGACTGTCTTGCAGACACATATTAAGGGGAGAATAGAGGTTATACCTATGTCAACAACTGCTTTGTAGACTACTAGTCCTCCCAATAAGGTAGAAAAAATAATATGTTGTATCACTAAAGATAAATTTCTGAATAACACTATGGAATTTTATTTTTTAGTTGTTATTGCATTTTCGATTTCATATGCTAGTGATTCAGTCCAGTTTTCTAACCTTCACTTTCCTTGCATACTAAGTGGTTATAATACCATTTTTGTTCAGAATTACTGTGTGAAGTACAACTGGGTATTCACATATAAGAAAATGAACTTGGACTTTTTATACTATATACAAAGACAATTTCAAAAAAAAAGCTTAAGACATAAATCCATACAATTCTCAGAATAAAGCATAGGTGAAAATCTTCATTATCTTGAATTACGCAATGCTTTCATAGGCATGATCAAAGCAAGGACTGCAAAAGCTGAATAAGGGCAAAAGACTTGCATACTTTAACTCTTTAGTCACTATCAGGCCACCCCATCAGCTGGGGCCCTATTCGGGGATTTCTGAGATTCCCAAACAGACATGATGGGCTCATACCTCAAATAAATCCCTCTCTCCATTGTTACTGGTCATCTCTCTATCAGGAACAACACAATAGATTCCTTTGTGGGAACCCATAGGGCCTTGCCCTCAACTTGGATCAACAACAGTAGAGAATGTTCCATTCTCTGAAGGGAGGCTAGACAACATACTCTGAGATACACCTGAGGAAGATTGGTCCTGATATTGGGGAAGCTTGGAACATTCCTACTCATGACCACAGAATGTGAGGTCAGATCTACAGGGATGCAGAGGTCGCATAGGCTCCTAAGCTGAATATGGGCCCCAGATCATATCAAATGGTGTTTTCTGGTCCTTTTTCCAGCCATGACATCATCTCCTCAGACAATAACTTGGATCCACCTACATATCAGACTTCAGGCTCAGGGAAAAGAAAAAAAAAACTAGTATAGCCACAGGCCCTTTGGAATATAACTAAAATATACCTACTAGCTATCTACAAAATGGAGACACCTCCCCCCCAACTCTTCATCTGCACTATTCCTGCCTTTAGGTTCATGATTGGTCAACAATTTGTTTGGTTCTGTATGTTAACACTCTTTTTAGCCACCAGATTCCAGATGCTAGCAACCAGACTTCCCTGGACAGACAACCCCACCAATATGTCCTGGAGCTCTAATTCCCTAGAACCCTGCCTCCCTAGGGAAAGAGAGAGACAGGCGGGGAATATGGATCAACCCATATGTCACCCATGTTCAACAGGGAAGCAATTTCAGAAGCCAGACCTTACACCTTCTGCATCCCATAATGACCTTGGGTCCATACTCCCAGAGGGTTAAATAATAGGAAATCTATCATGGGAGGGGATGGGATATGGAGTTCTGGTGTGGGAATTGTGTGGAGTTGTGCCCCTCTTATCCTATGGTTTTGTTAGTGTTTCCTTTTTATAAATAAAATAAAATAAAGCAGATAAAAGACTGGTATATGATGATGGAAAAGGACCTAAGTTGGGGGTGAGAGTATTTTTCAAACACCTATCACAGATAGCTGAGAAGTTGTACTCACATGTCAACAACCATACTATAATCATCCATTACCCAGCACCAATAAAGTTAAAAAAACTTTTAAAATATTTTTATTTATTTATTTTAGTGCTGGATAGAGACAGAAATTGAGAGGGGAGGGGCATATAGCAAGGGAGGGAGAAAGAGAGACACCTAAAGCCTTACTTCAACATTTGTGAAGCTTTCCTGCTGCAGACAGGCCAAGGAGCTTGAACTCAGCTCCTTGCGCACTGTTAAGTGTGTGCTTAACCAGATCCGCCACCACCAATCCCCCCCTTCCCCCCCAAAAAAAATGTTTTATACTTCAAGGGACAACATGAAAAATGAAAAGATAATTTACCAGACATTCTATTTGGAAGTTTTTCCTTAAAATTCACATGTTGAAAACCTAATGCCCAAGGTGATGTCTTTAGGAGAGGTCTCGGGCATGAGGCTAGAGCTCTTGTGAAAGAGGTTAGTTCCCTTAAAAAAGAGCACCAGAGAACCCAATGCCCCCTCCCATTATGTAAAGATAAAGTAAGAAACTGGTAATTGAAAGCCAGGAGGGTTATCCCCCAGAGACCAACCAAGCTGATACTTTGATCTTGGAGAGTCTCCAGAAATATATTTCTGTTCTTTCTACATCACCCAGTTTATAATATTTTGTTACAGCATCCAAATAGACTAACACAAGATGGGGCTTTTTAAAAATCATATATCTCAATAGAGATTTATGCCTAGAATATATAGAAACAGTTCTAACTCAATTATTGAAAGACATGTAACACAACTAAGTGTATGGACAATTCTCCAAAGGAAATAAGCAAAGATAACACAAACAAAGAAACAAATATGAAAGGATGCTTGATAGCACCAAGCGAATGTGATCAAAATCAAGTATCATTTCACATCCACCTAAATATCTATCATCAGAAGGAAAGGTGATAGGGATTAGGTGATGGCATTCCAAGCAGAGTGCACGTTAGCATGTGTGAGGATCAAGGTGCAAGATCTTGGTCCCCACCTGTAGGGGGAAAGCTTCAGAAATAGTGGAGCAGTGCTGCAGGTATGTCACTTTCTCCTTTTTCCTCCTCCTCCTCCTCTCTACTTCTTTCTGTTTTTGTCAAAAGAAATAGCCAGTGGGAATGGTGGAATTGTACAGGTATGAAGCCCCAGTGATAGCTCTGGTGAAAGAAAGAGAGAAAGAAAGGAAAGAAAGAAAGAAAGAAAGAAAGAAAGAAAGAAAGAAAGAAAGAAAGAAAGAAAGAAAGAAAGAAATAGGGAGTCGGGCTGTAGCGCAGCGGGTTAAGCGCAGGTGGCGCAAAGCACAAGGACTGGCATAAGGATCCCAGTTCGAACCCCGGCTCCCCTCCTGCAGGGGAGTCGCTTCACAGGCGGTGAAGCAGGTCTGCAGGTGTCTATCTTTCTCTTCTCCTCTCTGTCTTCCCCTCCTCTCTCCATTTCTCTCTGTCCTATCCGACAACGACAACAAGAATAATAACTAGAACAATAAAACAACAAGGGCAACAAAAGGGAATAAATAAATAAAACAAATATTAAAAAGAAAGAAAGAAAGAGAAAAGGAAAGGAAGAAAGGAGTAGGAAAGGAAGGAAGGAAGAGGAAAGGAAGGAAGGAAAGAACAAGTTCTATTAAGGCTGTGAGGAATTTGTTATATGCTTCTAGTAGGAATGTAAACAGTGCAGTTAACTTTTGAAAACACTTTTAGGGGTTCTTGTAATGGTTATGTGTAAAGGTTACCATATGATCCAGAAAGTCTCCTCCTTGGTATGTATCTAAGAAATTTGAAAATAGTTGGTCAACATATTTTTTACACTAATTTTTAAGGTATTATTTATAATATCCAAAACATGTCAACAGGGACTGGAAGATGGCTCACTTGATAAGGTATGTGCCTTGCCATGTACACAGCTCAGGTTCAAATGTTCACACCACAAGAGAAGCCCATAGCACAATGGAAAGCTTCAGTGCTGTGGTGACTGTCCACCTTTGCTTCTCAGCAGGAAATGAAAAAAAAAAAAAAGAAATGTTTGCACAAGAACAATGAAACCACACATGCACAAAATCTTAGTAATTCAACAACAAAAAGTGACAATAACCTGAGTGCTCACTAGTATACCATTGGGTTGATAAAAATGTGATATAGTCAGACAGTGGAATACCTGGCAATAAAAAAGGAATGATGTATTGATAAATGCTACAACCTAGATGATCTTATAAACATTATGCTAAGTGAAAGATGCTGAACTCATACATACTGTATTATTTCATATAATTGAAATATCTGGAAAGACAAATCTGCAAAGAGAGAAAGCAGATTAATGATTTCTAGAGTTCTTGGGGGTGGTAAGATTGAACAAACTAGGTTAAGGTGCATAATGTTTCCTTTAGAAGCAATAAGATGATTTATATTGATTAAGATGGTTTTTACAGCCCTGTAAGTATACTAAAAGCCATTGAATCTTACACTTTAAATGGTTGAATTGGATGAAAGAATGAAAGAAAGAAAGAGAAAAAGAAAGGAAGAAAGGAGTAGGAAAGGAAGGAAGGAAGAGGAAAGAAAGGAAGGAAGGAAAGAACAAGTTCTATTAAGGCTGTGAGGAATTTATGTCAATTATGTCTCAATGAACCTGTTTAAAAAGGTTATTGTGAAGAAGAGCTGATGTGAAAACTATGACTCTTAGAACACAAGATAGAAGTGCAAAAAATACTAGTCACTAAACACTCTACAAAGTAGTACATTACCCCTACTTCCTATTATTTTAAACCAGCTATCAGTTCTTTCTGAACAATAAATTACAAGAATCTTCTAATTTCCCCAACTTCACCACAGAATTAGTGATGTTACTGCTGCACTAAAATAGCGAAGTGCCTAGTCACCAATGTCTCAAGTCTCCTTTTCTCTAGTGATCTACTGTCCATTAAAGTCCAGTGAATGCATACACTTTCTGTGCCTTGTTCAATATGGTTAGAATCCTGGAACCTATTCCTATGGGCAGGGATTCCATTGGTCTTGTATGCATATCAGTCTCTTCAATCCTTAGCTCTCAATGACTCAACCATCTCACCCCTTGCCAGTCCAGTGGTATGTCTTTCTAACTAAGGAGAATTTATATTTGCTCCCTGATTCTGTTTTGTTTGGTGTCTTTGACACTTAATTATCCTGATTCTTTAGGAGTAGGTCTGGGTGGTTTATATAGTGCATAGCCTAACTAAATGTTAAACAGAAGTGACTTGAAATTAAAACTTCTGGGAAATGATGGGAAGGAGTTAATTCCTTTCTAAATCAGTGAAGAACAAATGGAATAAGTAAATTACTGTAAGAACATAATGACAGTTTACATATTTTGATAAGTGATGTCATGAGTTAAAGATAATTATAAAAAGTTAATGCTTAGTAATAATATACACTGATCAATTCCTTGCATTTGGTATTGTGGAAGCACTTTCCATGCTTTACCTTTCTTCTTTCAAGAACAAATAAGAACCACACTCAGTAAGGAAATATTGATTTTAGTTCTCAGTTCCAAGAAGTGTGACAAACTGATTCATAAAATAAGCAAGCTGACATTTGTCACAATACTTTATTGAATTATGCAAGCCAAGGAACAAAGTATGCTTGCTTTATAGTTTCCCACAAAGCTAGAAATAGACAATGCTGTTTTTTTTATTTTTAAAAGTCGTTATCCACTCAAATAAGTGAAAGAAGAGTTTCCACTAAAGAAAAAGGTCTTTGAAGCAGAGTTTGCAACACACAAGAGACTGCGCTTAATTTTTGTTGAAAAAGACCAAGACAAAGAAAAGAGGTCTCATTTCTGGATTGAATTATTGCACATACAGAAGGAAAATATCTGTAAGCTGAATCCTGATTGCTCACTGAGTCATACCTTCATGAATCCATTTTCTACACTGTAAAACTAGGAGACTGGATTGAACTACAGGAGTTGTAAGATCCCTCACAAAATCACATCCTCTGTTACATACACATAGTTGTACAATAAGAATTATTAGGGCAAATAAATCATAGCTCCAGGCCATTCTGTATCCTAGATCCAGCAAATGCATTCACTATTTTTGGTACTACTTTACCTCTCTCAACCCATTTTCTAGTGTATAGAAAGGTTAACTAACCACTTCACCTTCATGTGTAGACAGTCATCTTGGGAATAGTGTTAGCTGCCAAGTGTTATACAGTTATAAGGTACAATAATGATGGAAAGTTTTTCTCAATCAACTTCCTAGTTCCAAACACCTCTCTGCAAATTGAAGTAAAAATTCACTGCAGTTCTTAACATCATTAGACCCAGAAAATTCTGTCATGCTTTTTTTCTTTTAGAAACCCAATTGTGTTTTTCTCCAGGAGCTCTAAGAGCTGTCACTATGCTTTTCCTGTCACAGATGTCCTGATTCTTATAGACAAACAAGTGTCTTATCTGAGACCCACATACTTCACATTCTCCTTGGACAGTTTATTGTGAATAACTTCAGTTCTCGTCTAACTCAATTTTTAGAAGTTTCTTTTTAATGTTCTTTTTCTTTTCTATACTATATTTTGTCATTCAAGATAGTTTTATGGAGAGTGAGAAATTATCTTTGAGAATATACATTCATCACTGAAAATGAATGAAAAGAGTACCAAGAACTGCAAGGGGTTGGGGTGAAAAAAAGGAAGGAAGGAGGGAGGGAGAAAGAGAGAAAGATAGAAAAAGAGAGAGAGAGAGAGAAGCTAAATTCACCTGCCCTCAAGGAGTCACTGTTAGTGGAGAAGTTAAACTAATAAATTGTATAACCCTATGATGCAATTATTAACATTATCTTCATTTTTTTCACAAAAAAAAAGGAAACTGAAGCACAGAAAATTGAATACCATTTTTTGTGATAGTCTTTTTTGGGCAAGAAAACAGACTATTCTTAGAGTGTAGTGGAGGTAAGAGCAATGCTCAGACCTACCTCCTGTTTATTTACTTCAACGAATATTTATACAAGTGAAAGAGGGGGCTGAAAATGTCTATTTCTTGAAAAACAGGAGGCAGGTTTCAGTTAAACCGAATGGGGTCCTGAGGTTACCAGCATCAAGATCCACTGACCTACCCGATTTGTGTGGGTTTTCTGTGCATCTCTTCCCTGTAAAAATTCCGTAGCTGTTGCTTGCCCTGAAGGCAAAGGGTAAACAGGAAGAAAGAGGAAGTAACCTTACAGTGACACATGTGATGAACCAAGGCATTTTGACTATAGGATCTGTGCTGTTAAGTGTTTTTATTTCTCCTCTAAAGTCACTGTCAGCAATTTACCCCCAAAGTAATGATTCATAATAATTTAAAAGATATTCAGTTGCAGTCTATCAAATTACTCATCTCTAGACGCTAAATAAGCAATCTTCTCTTCCAGCAATTTGTAAGTCCCCAAAGAGCCGGAACTTAATAATCACAGAGCACTGCTGTCCCTCAGGAGGAAGTTTTACTACATTTTCAATTCTTTTTTGTAAATTTTTTTTTATTGGGGAATTAATGTTTTACATTCAACAGTAAATACAATATTTTGTACATGCATAACATTCAATTCTTTTAAAACGTTTTCTCTAAATGTTTCCATACTTTTTTTTTGCCCCCAGGGCTATTGCTGAGCACCACGAATCCACTGCTCCTGAAGGCTATTTTCCCCCCTTTTGTTGCCCTTGTTGTTTTTTTATCATTGTTGTGGTTATTATTATTGTTGTTCTTATTGATGTCATTGTTGTTGGATGGGACAGCGAGAAATCGAGAGAGGAGGGGAAGACAGAGGGGTAGAGAAAGACACCTGCAGACCTGCTTCACGCCCTGCAGGTGGGGAGCCAGGGGCTCAAACCTGGATCCTTACGCTGGTCCTTGGACTTCGTGCCACATG
This sequence comes from Erinaceus europaeus, assembly GCF_950295315.1. Classification (NCBI taxonomy): domain Eukaryota; kingdom Metazoa; phylum Chordata; class Mammalia; order Eulipotyphla; family Erinaceidae; genus Erinaceus; species Erinaceus europaeus. The sequence goes on along the minus strand of NC_080165.1, from coordinate 71,715,399 downwards.
TGCTTAACCCTCTGCACTACCAGCTGACTCCCTGTTTTTGTACTTCTTATCATATTTATCATTGAAGTAATAAAGAATGATAAGAGAAAGGATACTTAAATAGCTATGAAAGCATTTACTGTATTTAACTTGTTGGTCATGCTATTAAGATGAATCAGTGATTTCACTTTGAAAATATCTACTGAATTCCATCAACATTCCATTAACCCACAAGACCTATCTCCAGAACTGATGTGTGGTACAAGTGAAGCAATGCCACAGAATTTAGAAACATTTCAGCAAGAAAATCACCAGTAGTCAATAATTAGCATTTATGATACTTGATGGCTTAGTGTGCGGGGTGCTGGGGTAGGGAGGAATATATCCATTTGATTTCCCACATATTGTTCCAGTTTGTTTCTAAGAAATAAAATGTGGCTTTGATAAGTATACCTCAGCCCAATGTCTTCTACTCAACAATCAACCCTCACTAGTTTTCCCTCTCTCTCTCTCTCTCTCTCTCTCTCTCTCTCACACACACACACACACACACACACACACATACACACAGTGTAACCACAAGAAATTAAATATAGGATACATATCCTAAAGATTCTATTAATCAATTTAAATACAGAAAATTAGCATCATTATACAACAGATGTGGACTAGGGAGGTAGCATAATGGTTATGCAAAAGACATTCATGCCTGAGGCTCTGAACTTCTAGATTCAATCCCCAGCATTACCATAAAGTAGAGCTTAACAGTGCTCTAGGCTTAGTTTTTTCCTTTCTTTTCTTTTCTTTTCCTTTCCTTTCCTTTCCTTTCCTTTACTCTTTTCTTTTCTTCCTTCTTTTCTTTCTCTCTCTTTCTTCTTTCTTTCTTCCTTTCTTTTTTCTTCTTTCTTTCTTTCCTTCTTCATATCATTAAAATAAAATTTGAACCAGTGGTGATGCACCCAGCTGTGTGTACACGTTACTGTGCACAAGGACCTGGATTCAAACCCCTGGTCCTTACCTGTGGGGGCTAGGCCAGGGGGAACTTCATGAGTGGTGGATCAATGTTATAGGTGTCTCTCTTTTTCTCTCCCTATCTCTCCATTCCCACTCAATTTCTTTCTGTCTTATCAAATGAAGAAACAAACAAAATTATAAACTTAAAACTTATTATAAAGCCATCATCATCAAAACAGCATGGTACTGGAACAAAAATAGGCACACAGACCAGTGGAACAGAATTGAAAGCCCAGAAATAAATCCCCACACCTATGGACATCTAATCTTTGATAAGGGGGCCCAAAGCATTAAGTGAAAGAAGCAAAGCACAAGGACCGGCATAAGGATCCCGGTTCAAACCCCGGCTCCCCACCTGCAGGGGAGTCGCTTCACAGGCGGTGAAGCAGGTCTGCAGGTGTCTATCTTTCTCCCCTCCTCTCTGTCTTCCCCTCCTCTCTCCATTTCTCTCTGTCCTATCCAACAACAACAACAACAATAATAACTACAACAATAAAACAACAAGGGCAACAAAAGGGAATAAACAAAATAAATATTTTTAAAAAATTTTAAAAATAATAAATAAAGTACCACTAACATGTAGTAAAAGCAGGAATGATATTGATAAAAGTACAACCAAAATGACGTAATTCCAGGGGAGAAACAATGTGTGTGGGAGGGGGTATTACCCTCTCTGTGTGGGGTAGTGCTGCCTTTAGAACAATAGCAGACTTTAAACACAATTTTCACTGTTTGCTTTTTGTCTTAAAAGCAAGCAACCTCTCTGGATTTCTTCTGGCTAATGAATAAAGATACAGATGTATCTATTTTGTGAAAATGAAGTGGTCCAAAGGACTGGGCAGTGGTGTACCAGGGTGAGCACATGAATTAATATGCACAAGGACTTGAGTTTGAGTTTGGTCCCCATCTGCAGGGGGAAGCCTCATCAACAGTGAAACAGTGAAACAGATTTTTTCTCTTCCCTTCTCTGTCTCCTTCTCCTCTCTCAATCTCTCTCTGTTATATCAAATAAAAATAAAATAAAATAAAATAAAAGTGAAGTGGTATAATGTGACATTTAGAGAAGTGGGGATTACCTATACACCCTTCAATTTTTTGTTTTCTTTTTTGTGGTGTTTTATTAAGTACACACAAGAACTATACATGAAAACAAGCTTGATTTTTGTCATTCTTAGCTCCTTCAGAAAACGATTGCATGCTTTATACAGTGTGTTTGTTAGTGAAAAATAATAATAGTTTAAGTACTAAGTCACAAAGCCCCAAATTACTTCCCTCTGATTTGGAAAAAGCAAGGTTTCACATGTGAAATTTCTTAACAGTTTTTCTTTTTTTCTTTTCTTTTAACTGGAGGGTTTCACTATAGTAAGGAAGAGTAAGAGTATAAAGTTGTGATTGTTGAGTACTCAAAGATTGATTGACTTCTCTCAGACCCTTATGCTATGGGGTAGGTGGGTGAAGGGGGTGCAGGGAAGTTTACTTTAAGAAGGCAAATATCTGACAGGTGAAGAGGGGCAACAGAGTCAGGATTGAACTGACCACAAGTATGAAAGGAAAGGCTCCGTTGTTATTCCAGACACTGGAATGTGCAGATACATTCAATAATCAGGCATTGCAGGAGGAACATATTAGACACATGAGCTAGCAAACAGTTGTTAAATCAGAAAGTTGCACAGTGGTGAAATAAATTTAGGAAAACAGGTCCAGAGTAGAGGTGGGGGGTTATGATTATGGCAAGTGTTAGTCATATTGGCAGAGAAATAGGCAGAGATTATTCACACAAGTCATGTCAAATGTGACTAAAGCAAAAAGTTTGCATTCAAATGAAGATCATGACATTAACTAATGAATAGAGATTATTATGCTGATTATTGCTAAGGAAATCTTCATCTTATGCCAGCGGGAAGGAAAACCGGTCTGGTCTTTAAGTAAAGAAGATGTGCAGAGTTTATAAAACTGGGATCAGAGACATGAGATTTGCTTATCTTTGTTTTTCCATTTTGATCAATAGAAGATATTGAAAAAGTAGAGGCTGTACTATCTTGAGACACTGACTTTTTTTTCTTTATTAGGGGGATTAATGGTTTACAACTGACAATAAAATACAGTAGTTTGTACAAATGTAGTATTTCTCAGCTTTCCACATAAGAGTCTAACCCTCCTCTTGTGGGCTCTGGCTCCGAGTCCCCCGCCTCCCTAGCTGTTGGGCAACGGAGGTCAGAAGGCCCCCTAGGAGTCCTGGGGTGACTCCACGTGACTAGGGCAAAGTGCGTGAAGAGACAAGACAGTCAGCTCTGGGAGAGCCTCAGAGGGTCATCTCATTTATTGGGGGAATAAACACAAGCAGATATACCCATAGCTCTGGGAGAAGGTTGAGGTAATCATTAACCCAAACACAAACCAACACAATGCCTAGTCACATTCTGACCTACAAACTATTTGATCATAAGTGGAAAGTTACCATACAAGATTTGATCATGAGCTTCACAATGCATATTTATCTGGGGGTAAATTACAGGCACTTCAGGCCAGAGGGGAAGGGAGGCAGTTGAGTAACAGGATGTCTGTGGCAGTTCTCAAGTTTGGCCAAGCACGATATACAGTAATTCATGGCCTTTGTTTAAAGGTGGGGGGAGGAGTGGTATGTGTAGAATGGTAACCCCTGTCTGGAGAAGCCATCCATCATTAGTTCACGAGGTTAGGGCGGACCTGCCATTTTCTTGACTGGGGTGGAGGGAGATCTTGGGGTCTACCGGTTCAGACTCTCATGGAAACAATGGCCTGGACTTCTCGGACAGTGGGTCCACTTCCCAACACCTTCTCACAGGTCCTCCTTTGCCATTGTATTTCAGAATCTGAACACAAACTCCACCCGAGTCTTTTACTTTGGTGTAATATAGCAACTCAGGTACAGGTTCTGCTTAATGTTTTCTCTTATGTCTTATTTTTCAACTTCTGCCTGTAAGTGAGATCATTCCATATTCATCCTTCTGTTTCTGACTTATTTCACTTAACATGATTTCTTCAAACTCCATCCAAGATGGGCTGAAAACAGTGGCATCACTATTTTTTAATAGTTGAGTAGTATTTCATTGTGTATATATACCACAACTTGCTCAGCCACTCATCTGTTGTTGGACACCTGGGTTGCTTCCAGCTTTTGGCTATCACAAATTGTCCTGTTATAAACATAGGTGTACACAGATATTCTTGAATGAATTTGTTTGATTCTTTGGGATATATCCCCAGGAAAAGAATTGCAGGATCATTAAGTAGGTCCATGTCTAGCTTTTTGTGAGTTCTCCAAACTGTTCTACAGAGGTTAGACCAATTTATATTCTTACCAGCAGTACAGAAAGTTTCCTTTGTCCCCACATCTTCTCCAGCATTTGTTGCTGCTACCTTTCTTGATGTATGACGTTCTCACAAGAGTAGACACTGACTTTTCTGTTTTTTGAATTCTTCTCTTGTCACACTACTTCCTCTGTAACATCTGTTATTTTTTTTCTTTGCTTCTGTCAGAATCTTTTCATCTGGGGATTAAGATGAACTCCCTACTTCCTTCTTAATTTCTCTCTTTTTCTACCCAAATAAATAAATAAATAAATAAAATATTTAAGAAAAAATACAAAACACATACCAATTATTCAAGTTAGATTATATTTGGTGGCAAATAATGGAAAATTCAAAAATAATAGTGGTGTAAACAAGTAAGAATGTCCAAGTTCAGTACTTCAAGACCTGATTGTCTGCTAGTATTGTCAAACTGGTACACAGATGGTCTAAGAGATCAGATAAGGTCACATGTCATATTGGTGGAAGAATATACACTATTAGAAAATGGGACATATTGTGTCACTTAAACAGTGAAATTTCAAATGATTTCTAAATGTAGCTCATTTGAACTTGACTCTTCTCCTTTCTTTCTCTCCAGCTCTTTTGTTGGTCTTATCTTGCCTTTGCAGCATCCATGTAATGAACTGCCCTGACTTCTCTTATTCATCATGAAAAGAGTATATATCAGAAGCACAAAAGTTACTAACTCTGAAGTGGTGCCTACATCTGCTTACAACTTGACAGAATCTTTCAAAGAAGGTACATTGCACAGGACTCAAAAAGTGAAATCAACTATAAAAAATTGGACATAATTAATATGGTTACAAAAAGGGACACAAATCCAATTGATTTAGTCATTGATGTGTGTTTAGTCATTTTCTCTATAATAAGTATTTGTCATACCACTGTCATAAGAAGTAGTGAGAATGGTAGAAAAGAATATAAGCTGTGATTTCTGAACTTACATTCAATGTTTTGGGTATTTTTTTTTCAAAATCTCAATTTATTTATTCATGTGTTACACAGAGATAATAGTTTCCACTATAGAGGGTGACTGCTAGTGTTAAATGAGAAAATACACATAAAATATTTCTTTCGTTCTGCTTTAAGCAAGTAACAGCAAACAAAAAAGTCCCTCGGGTTATATTTATATAATACATAGATTAATTATTAATAATACACATTTCTTTTTGTTTAGAAATAGTTTTTTGTTCTCTTTTAATGTTTTCATTCATTTATTTTAGTATTAGTGATTTAATACTGATTTATAAATTACAAAGTAACAGTACATTTCCACACTATTCCCACCACCAGAATTCTGTGTCCCCTTTCCTTCCACTGGAAACTGAAAGTATAGTGGTTCACCCAAGGTTATATATATATACCCATTTTTTCTATGGCCCTACCTTCTTTTACTTTCTAAGTCACACTATTTCCAAATGTCCCTTCCCTTTTGTCCTCTTCTCTCTTTGGGTCCTGATAGAATTGGTTTTCAGAGCCTTCTGGTCAACTTCCCCTAACATTTCTTCCCCTCTGGGAGTATGGACAAAATTTCTTTTTGGGAGTGCAGAAAAAGGTAGTTCTGGCTTCTATAATTGCTTATAAACTGGACATGGGCATTGGCAGGTCAATTTATACATTCAGTCTGTTTCTATCTTTCCCTAATAAGGCTCTGGAGAGGTGAGGCAGGACAAAATGTTTAATAGACATGAATAAGAAAGTAGGAATAAAGCAGGTGAGAACAGACTTTAGGGGAGTAAAAAACTAAGGAGTCTTTTTTAGGCATGCTGCTAGGTACACATTACTTAAGTAATTTTTGTTTGAGCTTAGTAATTAATATAAAGGTGGACTAAAATATTGTCTGGGAAGATGGTGTCAGAGTTGCAAATAGGGGTAGGAAGCTGGATTAGGGCAGAGAGTAGCTTCCAAATTTGGAGAAAGTATATAAATACAATTAACTCTTTACCACATCAATCTGATTCAGGACCCATTTATATTCATATTTAGCAGGAGCCTGAATAACCTCTAAGTTTCTGTCAGGCTGAGTTCATAGTTCATGGTTACAGACTGAAACATTTTAGCCTGCACTCATTTCAGGACCAGTCTTCCTCAAGTGGTAGAATAGATGCTATACAAATAATAGTTAACCCATATTTGTGACCTTGAGAGAACTACAGTTCCCAATGGAGGGAATGGGGACAAAAAACCCTGCTAGTAGGAATTATGTGGAATTATACTCCTGTTATCTCATAATTTTCTACATCACTATTAAATCACTAATAAAATTTTGTTTAAAAACTTCCATCCAGAAGCAGAATAGTTTTGAGCATATTGTAAGTTTCTAGTAATGACTGTCAAATACTTTACTATATTGCCTGATAAATTATTTTTTTAATTTAATTTTATTCATAAAAAGGAAACACTGGAAAAGTGTTCCACCAATGTTTTCCTCTAAGTATTTGATAGTTTACCTTACCATTTCACTTGAGTCAATGAAGATGCCTCTAAAACTTAGATCAAAAGAGAAAAGAGTTCCACATATATTTTCTTCTAAATATTTGATGACTTCTGGTCTAATATCCAAATCCTTAACCCATGTGGAATTTACTTCAGTGTGTGGTGAGATGAATATGTTCAGTTTCATTCTTCTGCACTATTCAACCCAATTTTCGCTATAGCATTTGTTAAAGAGACTCTCTTTTTTCCATTTAATATTTTGGGCTCCAGTCTCAAAAATTAGATGTCTATACTCATGGGAGTTTATTTCCAGGCACTAAATTCTATTCCACTGTCAATGTGTTTATTTTTGTTCCACTAATAAGCAACTTTGATTACAATGAGCCTATAATATAGTTTGAGATCTGCGAGAGTGATACCTTTAGTTTTGTTCTTTTCTTCTCAAGGTTGCTTTGGCAATTCTGGATATTTTCTGATTCCTCATAAAAAGGTTGTAGCTTTTGTTCTATTTTCTAAAAATAAATGAGAGGAACCTTGATGGGGATTGCATTCACTCTGGATATGGCTTTGGGTAGAGTAGTTAATGTTAGCTCTTTCTGTTCATGAACATGGGGTATGTTTCCACCTCCCACCCCCCCTTTATTGAGAGGAATTAATGGCTTACTGTCAACAGTGAAATATGGCAGTTTGTACATGTGTAACATTTCTCAGTTTTCCATATAGTAATTTATCCCCTTCTAGGTCCTCCTCTACCAACATGTTCCAGGACCTGAACTCTCCCCACACCCCATAGTCTTTTACTTTAGTGCAACACAACTCCAGTCCAAGATCTGCTTTGTGTTTTCCCTTCTGTTCTCATTTTTCAACCTCTGTCTGTGAGTGATATCATCCCATATTCATTCTTCTCTTTCTGGCTTATGTCACATAACATGATTCCCTCAAGCTCCATCCAAGATGAGGTGAAGAAGGTGAATTTACCATTTTTAATAGCTGAGTAGTATTCCTTTGTGGGATATATATCCTACAGCTTACTCAGCCACTCATCTGTTGCTGGACACCTGGGTTGCTTCTAGGTTTTAGCTATTATAAATTGTTCTGCTATGAACATAGGTATACACAGATCTTTTTCTATTTTCTTTAATAGTACCTCTTCATTTCCAGTATACAAGTCTTTCATTTCTTTTGTAAGGTTTATTCCTAGACATTTTATTGCTTTGCTGTTATAATAAATGGGATTGATTTCTGAATTTCTTCTTTGTCTGACTTTGTGTTTTTATAGAAGGATGCCATGATTTTTGTAATTAATTTTGTAGCCTGACACTTTACTATATTGTCTTTTCTATACCCATCACCACCACTAGGATTAGTGGGAAAAACAGTGTTTGTTTTTAAAATGATGAGTCTAGAGTGCTGATATATTTTATGTATTGATGAAAAAATAAAATTAGTGTCCTATTCAACAAGTTCTGAGTACAATACACAACATTCACAGCCAGGGCTTTTCTAGATATTTTGTTATTTCACCAATACCAAGCTAACAGGACCCTTGGAAAATTAAAGAGTGTCTTCTTATCTCCCTAAATCATTTTAAAGATGTGGAAAGTCTCAATTAATAGTTATTTGCTTCATCACATCAGCTGCATAATAATAACTATTGACCATGTCCAGCTATTGTTCCTACCACAGCGTCATAGAAGAGTCAGCCTGCGTAAGTCTTAAATGACTACATTGTTTCCAGTGTACCACACATAACCAAATGCAACAACAGTTTACCTCTGGCAATAACTGATACGTTTAGAAGATTGTTTAACAAAATATTTTAAGTCTTAATAAAGAATTGTAAGCTATTTGTACTTAGCACTGCCATCACAAGTGTTTTCAGTTCTAAGGAATTGCCTCATGAGTCATTCCTAATACTAACCCAGAGTTGAGCTAGTGGTATGTTCTTTTGGTTTGATTGTTTAGTTTTAATCCCAGTGTTGATTTCAGAGCTATGGGATATAAAAATGAAGTTATTCTGTTGGCATGAAGAAAGGGAAGCAATGAAGAATTGGAAGATGGTTCACAGGATAAAGTACACATTTTACCATGCATGAGGATCTGGGTTTGTGTCCCAACATCCACATAGAAGAATCATGTACAGTACCAAGCAAAAAGTTCACAGATGATGGAGTGGTGTTGTGACATCTCTCCTTCTCTCTTTGTCTCTCTCCCTCTCTGTCTAACATAAAAAGAAGTGCACAGGGAAGAAAGTCCCAGTGGCACAAGGAGATAAAAAAGAGAGAAAGTTAAAAAGAAAGGAAAAAATTTGGAGAAGTAGATTCTCTGTCCTTTTTTATTTTATTTTTCTTTTAGAATGCTTTGTCTCCCGATTGAAAATGGCTACAATGATTATGTTCTGTTTTATCTCAATACGATAGATTTTAATCAGAGTTTGAAGAATCCTGGTCTTAAGAGGTAAGAAGCTTGGTTTGTATATTATTTCTGTCACTTATCTAAACTTAAGTCAACCTGTAAGTTTCCATGTGCTCTTCTATAAAATGCTATCATAAATCCCATATTCTAGCTTTTTTATTCTTTTGTGGTCTAGAATCCATAATCTTTCCTTTTCTGACTTCTCAAGATACTCAGTGAATGAAAAGACTGTAATGAAGCAGGTGAGAAAATGCTCAAAGTCACTGGGTATTAGAGATATGAAAATAGAAACAACAATAAGATACCACTTTACACTTATAAGAATGTCACATTTTAGAATGGGGAAAAGGACCCTTCCACATTGCTGGTGAAAATATAAATTGGTCCAAGCCTTGTGAAAAACAGTCTGGAGATTTCTTAGAAGACTAGAGATAATCTTTTTATAGGCATTTTTGTTTTCTTCGGGAGGACTGACAGGAGAAGAATTGCTAGGTCATAGAACAAAGTGAGGCTTGTGTTTCAACTTGGACTCGAAGTAGTATATTGCTCCAATGTAGGGATGCTGAGGAAGAAGGGAGAGGGTCTAGGTGGAGAGGGTATTGGGATCCTGATGCATGATGGTGTGAAAGAATCTAAGTTAAAGGTGAGAGTATTCTGCAGATACTATCACAAGGAGATGAAAAATTGTACTTACATGTAATCAAACGTAATATGAACTATTAGACCCCTAGCAGGGACACTTCTTTTTCATTATCTTCTAACCTAGTGTGCTAAACCTTACCAAACAGTGGCTTCTAGGACAGTCACCAACAGGTGAAGAAATTGCCCGAGACAAGAATGAAAAGAAATTTACATCTTTTGAATTACACTGTATGCCTTTGTAATGTATATTGGTGTCTGAAATTATAAAATCCAGTAATGATATTGACTTTCCCCTAGCAATTAAAATAGTTGAGCTTATTATAGGACATAAGGAACTTCTAGGTTATAAAAGAGATTATACTGGCTGTCTATGATTTACTAAGGTTATGTTTCTTATGGTCTTTTTCCCCCTGAATATGTAGATAATAAAGAGGACCTTCTCTCACTAAGGAAAAGTGACAAGAATTAATTCATTGAGTTCCAAGATTTAAAAAAAACACAAATTTTAAGCTAGAGGAAACACTTAAGACTATCCTGTTTTTCATTTTGTATATGAAAGATGAAGGCCTAAAAGTTTAGATGACTTATTTAAAATCATAACTATTTATATAGTAATGATTGGGGTGTAATTTTCTTATCATGTTCTTTTAATGAAAACAATGTTGACAATGTTTTTCCATTCCTTTTTCTGTAGTTACAAAATTCCTTACTGATCCTGTCTTGAACAATCACTTTAAGATCTCATGTATACTCCAAAGTCTTAAGGAAAATTATACAAGAAATATACTCATGTGGAAAGTTAAAAGAAATAGATAAGTACAAAGAAAAATGCTAACATCATCTGCAATTTGTCTCTTGAGAAACTCATGGTTATATTTTCCATGTGTCTTTCTTCTGCATTAGATATGTTTTTTCTTTCCAAGAAAAAAAATTTAAGTGTATTCAATTATTGGATAGAGGCAGAGAGAAGTTGAGAAGGGAGGGGAAGATAGAGAAGGAGAGAGACAGAGACACACCTGCAGCTCCACTTCATTTGTGAAGCTTCCCCCCACAGGGGCTTGAACCCAGGTCCTTGTGCACTATAGTGTGTGCGCTTAACCAGATGCACCACCACCTGGCACCCAATATTTTTTCTAAAGAAGTCTTACTCTTTTGGTGGTATGCCTTTCAATGATACTATTAAGTTTTCGTATGTATGCATGTATTTCTATAATCTCATTCTTGACACTATATTGAACCCATCCATGATAAATTGTTTAAATCCATTCCATAAAATGCAAATTTCTCCCAAACTACTCAACTTGGTAAAAAAATTGCATTTGACTGTAAATAGAAATAAATGTGAAACTCTTTCTCTTTTAATGTCAGACAGTATTATTAACTTCTATTTTTAAATTGTTTATGGAACTAGAATAAAGCAGCACATAGATATGTAAAGGTGATTGCTACAGTAGAAGCTTGACCTTTGAAAAATCCTTCCTTCATAAATGAGGTCTGGAATTTAAAAAAAAAACCCCTGGGCAGTCAATTTATTTATTTATTTATTTTTAATAATCATACACCTGAGTCAACAGTGAATGTCTATTTTATGTAAAGAATAAGAAAATGCTTCGGCTCTAGCCATACATACATATGGTGTATCCGACCACCATATCCTCGGTGCCTCAAACTCATATGAATCAGTGAAACTGTCTAGGCCTTGCAGGTCTGGTCTCAACCTCCTCTTCAACCTGACTCTCTTGCTATGGGTGGACTTTGGTTTTCTTCTTGTATTTTTTCATTGCACCAACCTGTTCCAATCTTGCTGTCACCTCCATAGCCTCATACTTTTTAAATATAAAGCTTTAAGAATTTTAGTGGGCAATTGTAAATGCTATCCTTTACTGATGGTAATTTATCTAAATAAAATGAAAAGTATATTATTAAAGAAGAGAGGGAACATTCAGTTAGTTTTATAAATAATGGCTACTCGTGGTTTCGTTAGTAAAGTCTGGGCCTCTCAGAATATACCTTAAATACACTTCCTAGTGTCTTCTAACATGAAGATTACAAATCTCATCTGTTATATTCTTACCTTTAGGTTCCTGATTATTAAACAATTTGTTCTGCTTTATATCTTAAATGGTTTTTGGCCACCAAGTTGCAGATGCTACCATGATGCTAACCTGACTTCCCAGGACAGATAACCTTACCAATGTGTCTTGGAACCCCACCTCCCCAGAGCTCTATCCCATTAGGGAAAGACAGAAACTGGATGGGGATGCAGATCGACCTGTCCATGCCCAGGTCCAGTATAAATGAAATTATACATGTCAGACCTCCCATCTTTTGAACCCCATAAAGATTGGTGGTCCATACTCCCAGAAGCTTAAAGAATAGGGAAACTTCTGATGGAGGGGATGGGATAACGAACTCTGGTTATAGGTATTGATTGTGGGTATAATTCCACAATCTTGTCAGTCATCATTAAATCACTAATAAAAACAATACTAAAAATAAAAAATACCCCTGGAACTGATAATAGACTATTGCAAGGTTGCAAGATCCAAAACAAAAATTCATTACTGTCCCATATATTAGAGATAAAGTGATGAACAGTCTTTTTAATATACTGCTATATCTGGTTGGCTAGAATTTTTTTCACTATTTTGGCATCTATGTTCATCAGAGATATTGGTCTGTAGTATTCTTTCTTGCTTGTGTCCCTGTCTGCTTTTGGTATCAGAGTGATGTTGGCTTCATAGAAGCTGGCAGGGAGTATTCCAGTGTCTTCAATCTTCTGGAAGACTTTTAAAAGTAGAGGCATTAACTCTTCTTTGAAGGTTTTGTAGAATTCATTTGTAAAACCATCTGGTTTAGGACTTTTATTTTTTGGAAGGTTTTTGATAACTTTTAATTTCATTAGCTGTGATGGGCCTGTTCATGTTATCTAGTTCCTCTTTACTTAGTTTTGGAAGTTGGTAAGTATCTAGGAAACCGTCCAGTTCTTCCAGGTTCTCTAGCTTGGTGGCATATAGTTATTCATAGAAGCCTCACATAATATGTTGAATTTCTGCAGTGTCTGTTGTGATATCTCCTCTTTCATTTACAATCCGATTTATTTGGGTCTTCTCCCTTTTTTGTTTTGTGAATCTGGCTAAAGATTTGTCCATTTTGTTCACTCTTTTGAAGAACCAACATTTATTTTCGTTGATCTTTTGTATGGTTTTATTATTTTCAATGTTATTTATTTCTGCCCTCACTTTAGTGATTCTGTGGTTCTGGTTGCTTTAGGGTACCTTTGTTCTTCTTCTTCTAGGTCTTTAAGATGTGCAATCAGGCTGTTTATTTGTGCTTTTTTTTGTTTCTTAATGTGCGCTTGTATGGCTATGAACTTCCCTCTCAGTACTGCCTTTGCTGTGTCCCAAATATTTTGATAGCTTGTGTCTTCATTTTCATTGAACTCTTGAAACATTTTGATTTCTTCTTTTATTTCCTCTTTGAACCAGTAGTTGTTAAGGAGTGTACTGTTGAGCTTTCACATTTTGGGACTGTTGCTAATCTTTTGTTGATTGTGAAGTGTTAGTCTAATTCCACTGTGGTCTGAAAAGATGCTTGGGATGATTTCAGTGCTCTTGAATTTGCTGATGCTGTCTTTGTGGCCTAACATATGGTCTATCCTTGAGAATGACCCATGTGGATTTGAGTAAAATGTGTATTCCAGTTTCTTGGGATGAATGACTCTGAAAATGTCCAATAGTTCTAGTTTATCTCCTCATTTAGCTCCCTTATATCTTTATTGATTTTCTGGCTGGATGATCTGTCAAGTTGAGAGAGTGGGGTATTGTATGTCCGCTACTATGATTGTGTGGCTGTTATTAAATTGCTGTAGCTCTTTCAGTAGATGTTTGATGTATTTAGATGGCTTCTCATTGGGTACATAGATGTTAATAATTAAGTCTTCTTGATTGACTGATCCATTGAGCACTAAGTAGTGCCCATCCCTATCTTTTAAATTTTTATTTATTTCAAAATATATCATGTAAGATATGAGAATAGCTGTTCCTGCCCTTTTTTGTGGGCCATTGGCTTATATGATAGTTTTCCATCCTTTCACTTTGAGTCTGTATTTTTCTTGTTGAGTTAGGCGGGTTTCCTGTAGACAGCATATTGTTGGGTTGTGTTTTCTGATCCATCTTCCTACTCTGTGTCTTTTAATAGGTGAATTTAGGCCACTGACATTTATTGATATCAAAGATTGAAGATATTTTAATGCCATTCTTGTAGAGTTTTAGAGTGTTCTGATATATGGCCTATTTATAGTGGTCTGCCTGTTTATAAGAGAACTTTCAGAACTTCTTTCAGGGCAGGCTTGGTGATAGTTGATTCTTTCAACTGTTGCTTATCTGAGAAGGTTTTATGCCTCCATCTAGTCTGAATGACAGTCTAGCAGGACACAGTAGTCTTGGTTGAAAGCCTTTCTCATTAAGCACTCGACAGATACCTTGCCATTCTCTTCTCGCCTGTAGTGTTTGTATGGAGAAGTCAGCTGCTAATCTTATGGGTTTTCCTGTGTAGGCGACTCTTTGTTTGACTCTTGCAGCCTTCAGGATCCTTTCTTTATTCTTATTCCTTTCCATTCTCAATATGATATGTCTTGGTGTCTTTAAGTCTGGGTTAATTCTGTTTGGGTCCCTGTGGGCTTCTTGAACCTTTACATCTTTGATGTTGTCTAGACTAGAGAGTTCTCAGCTATTATGTCCTGAGGAATGCTTTCTTCTCCTCCCTTTCTTTCTTCCTTTGGTAAGCCAATAATGTGTATATTATTTCTTTTGAAGTCATCCCATAGGTCTCTGTGTTGTTTTCAGTATCTCCTAATCTCTTTTTGAGATTTCTTACTTCTTTTTTAGTTGTCTCTAATTCATCCTAGATCTTGCTAATTCTGTCTTCAGCCTCATTTATTCTATTCTCTCTCCCCTCTACTGCTTCCTGGAGTTCATCTATTTTATTACCCTTTTCTGATACTGTTTTAGCTTGCTCAGCTAGTTGTTTTCTTAGGTCAGCTATTTCAGCTTTCAGCTCTCTAATAACCTTGAGATAATTAGTGTTTTCTTCCAGAGTCTCATTGGTTGTTTCTGCATTTCTGATGACAATTCTTTCAAACTCTTTACTCATTCCTGTTATTATTTCCTTAACTAGTGTTTGGATGTTGACCTCATTATTTTGTGCTTCAACATTTGGGGGGCTTTTAGCTGGACTCTTGTCCTGGTTCATTTCTCCAATATTTCTTCTTGTTGGTTTAACCATTCTATATCATATGTTATGAGGTCCCTCTCTCAGTACTTTTCAAATTACTGATCACTCTTGCCTTGATTGACTTTTGTCTAAGTCAGGTAATTAAAGTGTTCACAGATGTGGAAATTGACAGTTTTTTCAATAGTATTTTAACTCCTGAGTTGGAGCTCAGTGGCTTAAAAGCTTAGAAGTCTCTTTTGTTCTTTTTTTCCCTGTAGGCTATGGGAGCCTGAGGGCTTTTAAGCTATAAATAGGTTTCTTAATTTAATCACTGACTCCTGACCAAGAGATAAATCAGGGTGGGGCAGAGATAATCCAGTGGTTATGCAAAGAGACTCTCGCAGCTCCACTCACTAGGCCACTGAACTATAGATCTTCTCTTGAGTTTCCTGGTTAGTTCTCTGTCCTCTGGTGTCAGCACAGGGTCTCCCCCCCTGCTGCCCCAGCCTCTGAAGGCATTAGCAATGGAGACTCACAGTTGCATTTGGTGAGTCTTAGGGGAATCCTCTCCTCCCTTCAGCCATCTTTTTGTTGGTGAAACAGACTGGAGGTGGAGTCTCAACTGGTAAACTGCCAGACTGTTATCAGCAGCTCAGTCTCTCCTTAGGCTCCTCATCCATGAGCCACACATGTTTGCGCTCACCTGTGATTTGGTGGGTTCCTGAAGTCATTCTAGTCCTGTCTTGTTGACCTATGAGAGCAGAGGAGAGAAACACAGCTGCTGCTGTTCTGTAGCCCCGCCTCCAGAAGCCCCTGATTTTACACTTATAATATGATGAATGTTATGATATATTTATTTGTTATAATAATATATTGATGGATTATGTATTATATATACATATATATATTAAGTATGTATTTAGATAGAGACAATGAAAGAGTGACAGAGAGAATGAGAATGAGACCACAGCAGTAAGTCTTCCTTCAGTGTATGTGTGTGTGGGGGGCGGGGGGACTGAGCCAAACACATGGCAAAGCAGCACAGTATCCAAGTAAGCTATTTTATTGGCCCAATATAATTATTTATATAAATATTCTAAGAGGTTCTAATATTATTTGAAAAACAACTGGAGTAAAAGGGCAGATTTGGCAGTTAGGTGAATCCAACGCCTTTCACCTGAGCCAGTAAAGACAATGAAAACATGAGAAAAATGTAATTTTCTACTCTAAATATTCAAACAATAAAATTAGGAAATGTCAAGAGATTGTGTTTAGAGCTTTTACAGTGCTAAAAATAGTGTTAGGAACATTTAGAAATCCAGCCATGTTCTCCTTTTTTGGAGGAATTTGACTATTTACTTTTAGAAAGTATTAAATTATTTTCCCTCATTTTTTATTTCATGGGTGTTTATATTTAAAAAAAAGAAATAGATGTGCTTTATTTCAACAACAAGGGGAATTTTTAGCTAGTGACTTAAATGCTTTTACATGTTTAGTGGTGATCTGAAGATTTAAATCCATTCTTCCAGCTAGTTGGGAGTCTCACCCTACCTTCAATGTAGATGTGGTCTTTCCAGGAGGAAAAATGATAGGTCATCTACCCACAGAAGGAGTGCTTCAGAGTGATGTTTACCAAGGAAGAGGAGCATATTGTAGATGATCAATGTGTGTGTTTGGGAGGCGGGAAGACAGATGGAGCAGCAATGGTATGGAATAGGGCTCCATATGCATTTCAGGGGCCAGGTGTATGGAATCTAGCTCTGCCACTTGACCAGTTCTGTTTCCTTAAATGTTATTTACCACTGGGTGCCTCAGTTTCTACAGGATTGTAGCTCCCTCATGGAGTTCTAGTGAAGACTCAAAAGGTGGGAGCCAGGTGGTGGCGCACCTGGTTAATTGTACACACTACAAGTGTGCAAGGACTGGGTTCAAGCCCCTGGTCCCCCCTGCAGGTGGAAAGCTTCACAAGGGGTGAAGGGTGAAGTTGTGTCTCTGTCTCTCTCCCTCTCTAGCTTCCCCTCCCCTTTCAATTTCCCTCTATTCAATAATACAACAAATTAAAATATTTTTTTTAAAGACTCAAATATGTTTAGAAGAAAGTTTAGCTTGCACAGACTGTGCACTCAGATTCCACTAATGCAATTATCAGCAACACTGATTATGGTTTGTATGCTCTATTTTTTTTTCCTTTTACTTCACCAAGGTGGGGCTTCTCTACTACAGGTGTGGACTGAGGTATTGAACTTACCTGGATCCCCACACTTGGTGTGATCTACCGTGTGAGTTAGCACTACTGCTTTTATGATGTTGTAAGGTTCAGATATCTATGCTCAACTATAGATATCCCTGGAGGAAAAAATAAGTCAGCTGGTGCAAAAGTCCTGGGCCACCTGTGTTTGTTTGTGTGTGTGTGTGTGTGTGTGTGTGTGTGTGTGTGTGTGTGTGTGTTTTAGGAAAAAAATTGAAAGAAAAGCAGCTTGCACTGGTGATTCCTTTTATGCTACATTTCTTCCCTTTGTCCAGCCACTTAAGTGGAAAATAAAATAAAGAGAATGCTAAATGGTAAAATAGGAGCACACTTGTTGGTGCCTAAACTCCCTGAGGATAATGGAATGTGACACAATTTGTCTGGACGTATGACTGATTCTCTTCTTTCAGAGCCCCCCACCAACTGTTGACCAGAAAGCTGGACCTCCATACTCCCATTTTCTTACCCCATAAGGTTTAAGGAAGAAAACAAAATAAAGCAAGAGAATATTTCAACTTGAGTGAAAAGTGTTTGGGTGGGGATGGGTGGGGGGAAGTGATGAGAAGCAGGATTGGATCATATAAAGGGCTAAAAGACTAATAGTTTGATTTCCAAAGGGGATATACATCTATGTATATATACATACACCCATATATATGCATATATAATTACAGATTTGTTAAAGTTGATGAAATCAACTGCTTCAGTCAAATTGACTTCTATTGTGACCATATCAAAAAATTAATATTTTGTGCAAACACAATTTCTACAACATAAAGTACCCACTCTCTTCTAAAAGATTTCATTTTAAAAGTTATTTTAATATATATGGAGAGAGAGAGAAACCATTCTTCCATATGTTAACGATGCCATAAATACCCTTGACTCTGTTTCAAAGATTCTCTTCTCACTTCCTAATGTCCTTTCTGTGTGTGAAACTTTAGAATTCACTGTGATAACTTGAGATTATCTTCTGGCTCAGGTAGAGGCTCCCTTTGGAACACTCGTATTTCATTATCTAGATAAAACCAGGGGATGCTGTTATAGAAATACAATTCATCTTCCCATTACTTCAGCTGATTTAATTTAACCAAACCAGTTCTGGTGGCAAAGCCCCTGCCATGTAATTGAAAATATGAGTTCATTAATTTACTTTGTTCTTCTCCATAAAATAATACATGTAGAAATCAGGATTCTTTTTTTTTTCTTTGTAGCACTATTGTCTGCTGGGGTGTTTGACTGTCAGTGAGTTCACTAAGATTCTACTGCAATAACAGGTTATTCTCAACCATCTTGCATGGATATTTGAGAAACTGAAGAATATTTAGAGGTCACTAGAGGGACCATTTATCTACTGAATGTATTATTTTTGCTGGTAGCAACTTGATCTGGCATCTATGGAATTTCAGACCAGATTGCAGCTTGTCATTACAATTTTAGGATTCCAAATTAAGATTACCTTGGCCAGGTTCAATCCCCTGCACCACCATAAGCCAGAGTTAAACAGTGCTCTGGTAAAAAAAACAAAAAAAATTTTAAAAAAAATTACCTTGGAAATCATTGTTGTTCCTACCATAGGGAAAACTGGTCAACCCTCACCCTTTAAATCCATATGATTTACAATCTCTCTTTTTTTGATTCAAAATATTTGTGATTCAGTTGTTTCTCATGGTGGAAAAGGTCTCTGTGCTGTTGAAAAATGGTAATGAACCCTTTCCTAGTATTAAATTGAATATAGATCTCATTTATAGCCTTCACAGAAAAATCTACAAAATATGTGTTATTATACCAGTTAGGACCCTTTATGATACGGAGACACGATGTATCCAATTCCTGTTACTTTAAGAAAATGAGGAAATTCACACAGGGCTGCATGCAAGAGGCTAGATTTCTGGCACCACCAATAGTCAGAGATGAATGAGTGGGTCATACTCTGGTAAGAAAGAAAGAAAGAAAGAAAGAAAGAAAGAAAGAAAGAAAGAAAGAAAGGAAGGAAGGAAGAAAGAGGGAGAAAGGAAGGGAAAGAAAGAGAGAGAGGAAGAGGGAATCAAATGATTATTAAGAGAAAAACTCAGATTTTATAGAATTAAGGCACTGTAATACCCAAGGGACTAAATAAACTATTTGCCACCCTGTCTCTTTTCATTTTTTAGTCCTACTTTCTTTCCTTGTTGGTCACACTCAGGTGGGTTCTCTCTTCATTGTAACTTTTGACATCTCAATTTTCCATCTTTATAGTTCCAGGTCTTCCCCCTACCATGCCCTTCTCTGCAGAATCTCTTTGTTCATTAGGGTCAAACCTTAGTTTGTCTCTGATTGGGCCATGTGACTACTCTGAATTTATAATTGCTGCCAAGGGAATTTGATGTTCTTGGTGGAATGATCTTAAATTACATTTTCTTCTATCTCTTTTTTTCTTTATGGATAGAGACAGAGAGAAAGTGAGTGGGGAGGGGAGATAGAAGGGGGAAGAGGAACACCTGTAGCACTGCTTCACCACTTGTGAAGCCTTTCTCTTGCAGGTAGGGATCAGGGGTTTGAAGCCAAGTCTTTGTGCATCATAACATGCACACTCAACCGGTTTGCCATGACCTGGCCCCTGCTCCTCACATTTTCAGGCCTCACTGTGGAAGATACATCCCCTAAATTAGGGTGTTTTTTACTATAAAAGATAAGGTAGAGACCCAGGAAACAAATGGTCATAACAAGTTTGATCTCAGTTTCACAAATGAGGTATTTGAAACTAAAAATAATTAAGGTCACACAGCCAGGGAGTGGATATACCAGCCAGTAACACCCAGCAGGAAACAGAATCCTGCTCAGGTGGTTAGAGACTAATGATGAGACTATTTGTGGAAGTGCAGACAGGATTAAGTGAACCAGCAAATGCAGCTGATGCTCTGGGGATCCAAACACAGCTGGACCATTTTGAGGTTTGAAGAGCAAGAATTGGATCCCAAGAGGAGAAAACTGACAAAAGCAGTCTTGATGGAAGAACTCCATAGCTGCCGAAACTGCAAAATGGAGAGAAATCATGGGAATGGGATTGAGACTCCCTGATTTATCAGTCCTTGATCATCTTGTAGAACCTTCCAATGGCAACGGGAAACCAGCCAGAATGGCTTCAGAGAAGGGGAAGGAAAAAGAACTCAACTCTTACTAATATGAAATATATATATATATATATTTTTGTACCCACTTTCCACATATAAGAGGAGTGTGCATGATTAGAGACCTCTAGGTAAGACACTGCTTCCCTACAAATTTGACTGCTCTTCCATTAGCTGACTCTCAGATACACTGATTCTAAAGATGGCAGTTTTTTATTTAGCTGGAAGTGAGAATTCAAAAAAATGAGCCCCAGAACTAAAAAAAATAATCCCAGTTTTTTTAGGGGGCGGAAAGCAAAGCAGGAGCACTGTCCTGGTGAACTATATTGTCAGTTTTGACATTCTAATTATTTGAGACACTCTAAATGCAGAAGGTTATGAAGTAACTGTTTATGTATTATAATCTAATCAACAATAGCCAAGGAATTTAAGTCTTTAAACCTTCTTGAGTTCTTGAATATATGGTACCATGGTTTCTCTGGTATAAGTTCTATCTTGCCTTCTTCTTTTCTCTAGCTTTTGGGTCAAGGGGTGGGCTTATCTTTTCTATATAACAGTTAATAATAACTAATTTAACCACTATATATTTTTTTCTGTGTGTATATTGTTGGGGGGGTATAGTTTACAGTACAGTTTTTGACACATAGGTACAACCCCTCATCTCGCCATGATAGGTGTCTAGGTGTTTGGGAGACATTTACTCTCCTGATCTAGGTCCTTTTTCCCATAGTACACCAAGATTTCAAGGCTCCTCCATCCTCGCTCCTTTTCCTCCCTCCTTTGCTTTGGTGCACTGCAGAGGGGAGTCACTATTGTTTCAAACCAGGATCCTTAAGCGGTCCTTGAGCTTTGCATCATGTGTGCTTAATCAGCTGCGCCACCGCCCTACCCCCTTCCATGAAACTTTTGTTTCTGCAATATTTGTGTGTGAATATTTGTAAGAATATGTCTATTTTTTTCCCTGCCAACACTGAGGTCTCATGTCCTTGTGATTTTTTTTTTTTTTTTTACTACTCCTGGCTTTCTTTTTATTCCAGATAGATAGATAACATCACCAGTGTTCCCCCGGTACTCATATGCTGTGTTGAGATTTGGACCTGAGTTATATGCAAGCACTTGATCAGGTGAGCTGTCTTCCAGTATTTATAATCTGTTTGCTACAGAGATTTGCAGTCAAAGAAGTTCAAACTACGGGAGTTTGGAGGTAGTGCAGCAGGTAGCACATGTGGCGCCAAGTGCAAGGACCCGCATAAGGATCCTGGTTCAAGCCCCTGACTCCCCACCTGCAGGGGAGTTGCTCCACAGGCGGTGAAGGAGGTCTGCAGGTGTCTATCTTTCTCTCCCCCTCTCTGTCTTCCCCTCCTCTCTCCATTTCTCTCTGTACTAACAATGATGACATCAATAACAACAACAATAACTACAACAACAATAAAAAGACAACAAGGGCAACAAAAGGGAAAAAAAAGAAGTTCAAACTACATTGATTTGATCTTCAGTGAAGAAATAGGTAGAAGTGGTAAATTCCCTCTTACAACAGTAAAATGGAAGTTTTGAAGAGTTTTGATGATATTTGAGTTGAACTAGCCAGAGCAAGTTAGGAAAGAAAAGAGAAGCCCAATAGCCTAGTCAATACTAGATATTACAAATTTAGATTTCTGTTGAAATTTAGGGTCAAGGAACCTTCACGAATGCACTTGTCAGAGAATCAGGAAGAACTGTGAATACATACCTAAGAACTTCTCAAATTCATGAACACATGCCATCATCTGGGAATCTTGTTAAAATGGGTTGGGTGTGGACACTTCACGTTTCCAACTAGCTTTCAGGTGATGCTGATTCTATTGGTCCAGTGACTAGTCTCTGAGAATCAAATCTTTTCATAGAGAATAGGACTGAATGGTTTCTAGTGTTTTTTATTCTATCTTTGGACTATAGATGATTCTTACCAACTGTCCCAGAAATAGGCAGGATTCTGGTATGTGGAAGCACAAAGAGTTGCTGGACCAGTTAAAAGTATGAATGATTAGTGAATATTACTGTCTGGCAGGTCCTGTCTTAAGAGTCATCAGTTTTATATTCACTGGAAACCTAAAAAATCCTGAAAATTGATATTTCTAGCATTCCTAGTTTGTAAGGAAGAAAGCTGAGTAGCCTCATAATTATAGGGCATGGTGAAAAGAGAATTCAAATATCATGTTAATATTGCCATAAATGCCTGTTAAAGCAACTGAGATTTAGGGTCTGCTCATTCCTGTCTTTTTTTCTGGGTCATTCTCAAATACTCTCCCTATTTTCTTCTATAAATGAGAATATAAATGCTTACTAGATGAACAGGAAATGATACATACTTCATTAGGTTGCCCTTGGGCTGAATTAAGTGATGCATATAAAATAACTCAGTGTATCTAATATACTGTTGGTGGCCTACAGAATACTATTATTTGGAACATAGAACAAAAGTTTCTCCTAGTACTTAGAAGTCAGGATCAAAAATAGTTCACCCAAATAACAAAGCAGATACCTGCTCTGGTGAGCTATCTCACCTACTATATCTCATTTCTGACTGTAAAAGTGAAAGGAGTATTTCATTGAAATACAAATAGTTGTCCTTGAATGATAAGTTTGTCTTTCTATCATGTGACAAGTATCCATTGTGTGTGTGTGTGTGTGAGTGTGTTTATGTGTGCATATGCACATGCAAAGGAGAAACCAGGCAAGTGCCAGAATTCACTCTTCTCTCACAATGTCCAGTTCTGAGTTAAATGAGTCCTAGCCACATTTCTCATGAATGTCCAAGTAGCCCATCTAAACTGCTATTTCAGATGCAGAATGTTCTAAATCAGATACTGTATTTTGGCAGAGGAAAAGGACCTTCTTTGCCAGTATTCTGTGGGAAAATGTTTTCTAAGTTCCAAACAACTCAACTTACAAATACATTTTTGGAATATAATACATTTTTATATATGCTGAGGACTACTTGTTCTGAGAACAACAAAAAAATTTAAGCTTTTATACACATATCAGTGGTATCAGCTGCAGGAGTGTCATATTTTTAAGAGTGGAATTTATTAATACTTTAATTTAAAAATATAAAGGAAATATAAAAGTGCTCATGATTTTATTGATGATACTCAATTATGGGCTGCATATTTGTTTGTTTTTAAATTTATTTAATAATGATATGTAAGACTGTAGGTTAAGAGGGGAACAATTCCACACAATTCTCACCACCAGAGTTCTGCATCCCATCCCATTTATTGGAAGCTTTTCTGTTCTTTATTCCTCTAGGAGCATGGACCAAGAATCATTTTGGGGTGCAGAAAGTGGAAGGTCTGGCTTCTGTAATTGCTTCTCTACTGAACATGGGCATTGGCAGGTTTATCCATACTCCCAACCTGTTTCTATCTTTCCTTAGTGG
Source organism: Erinaceus europaeus (assembly GCF_950295315.1). Taxonomy (NCBI): domain Eukaryota; kingdom Metazoa; phylum Chordata; class Mammalia; order Eulipotyphla; family Erinaceidae; genus Erinaceus; species Erinaceus europaeus. Next base: position 71,691,569 of record NC_080165.1, on the reverse strand, counting down.
GACAGACTCTGGAAAGGTGGGGTTCTATGACATACTGTTGAGGTTGTCTGCCCAGGGAATTCAGGCTGGTGTCAAGATACAAGTGAAACTTGGTGGCTGAAAAGCACTAAGATATAAAGCAGAACAAATTGTTGAATAATCAGGAACCTCAAGGTAAGAATATAGCAGATGAGATTTTGGGGTCTCCACTTTGGAAGAAGCTAGGAAGTCTATTTTAGGTATATTCCAAGAAGCCCATGATTTTACTAGTCCTTCCTTCCTTCCTTCCTTCCTTCCTTCCTTCCTTCCTTCCTTCCTTCCTTCTTTCTTTCTTTCTTTCTTTCTTTCTTCCTTTCTACCTTTCTTTTTTTTTGGTGATAGAAAATGTAAAGACTTGAATTTTTTTATTTTTTAAAGATTTTTAACATTTACTTATAAAAAGGAATCACTGACAAAACCATAGGATAAGAGGGGTACAAGCCACACAGTTCCCACCACCAGAACTCCGTATCCCATCTCCTCCACTGAAAACTGTCCTATTCTTTATCCCCCTGGGAGCATGGATCCAAGGTCATTGTGGGATGCAGAAGGTAGAAGGTCTGGCTTTTGTAATTGCTTCCCTGCTGAGCATGGGCATTGACAGGTGGATCCATACTCCCAGCCTGCTTCTCTCTTTCCCTAGTGGGGCAGGGTTTTGGGGAATCAGAGCACCAAGACACATTGGTGGGTTTGTCTATCGAGAGAAGTCTGGTTGGCATCATGTTGGCATCTGGAACCTGGTGGCTGAAAAGAGAGTTAACATATAAAGCCAAATAAGTTGTTGACTAATCATGAACCTAAAGACTGGAGTAGTGCAGATTAAGAGTTGGGGTGCGGGGGTGGGGGGGCTGTTTTGTACATAACTAGTATATATATTCCAAAGGGATTGTAGCTATACTAGTTTTTTTTCCCCTGAGCCTGAAATCTGATATGCAGATGGATCCAAGTTATTCTCTGGAGAGAAGATGTCATGGCTAGAATATGAGCTCAGATCTACAGGGATGCAGAAGTCACATAGGCTCCTAAGCTGATTATGGGCCCCAGATCATATCAAATCGATGGGGTTTACAGTCAACAATATTTATATACCTTTCCCATATTTGGGAGCTACTGTCTTCCCTGATCCAGATTTCTGGTCCTTTTTCTAGCAATGACATAATCTTTCCCAGACAATGACTTTACTAATTTTTACCTGCACATGATAGCTAACATGTAGGTGGGCTAAAGGTAGTGTCTGCACCTACCATTGTTCCACATTGATGGAGATGACCAGTGATGGTGGAAAGACAAATATATTAGATGTTTAGCCCCATCTTATCTATGTGGGAACCTCAGGAATCCCTGACTAGGGCCCCAGATGATAGGGTGGCCTGGTAGTGACCAAAAGAGTCATCATTAAAGTGTGCCAATCTCTTGCCCTTATCCAGCTTTACCATCCTTACTTTATCTGACAGGGTGAGACTTAGAGTAATTGAGGGAATTAAAATAGGAAGTAGGTGAGGAGGGTATCTTGGTTTAAGTGGAAACTATTTGATTACGTATTTTATAGTGTCTTTTTTAGATCTTTCTACTTGCTGCACTTATTGAGTCACTGCAAACTATTGTTCACTCTCTCCCTCTCTAGCTCCTCCTTCCCTCTCAATTTCTGGGCTTTCTCTATCCAATAAATAAAAATAAAATAAATATATATAAATAAGAAAATAAAGCCATACCAATAAGTCACAGGCATCCTCTAGGGTTACCTCAAATTCTATGGGGGATGTACCTCAACATGAGAAATGCAGGCACTGAGCCCCAGCAATAGCCCCGGCGAGAGAGAGAGAGAGAGAGAGAGAGAGAGAGAGAGAGAAATGTACAGCTATGATCACAACTAGAACCAGTCAATTGGTACTCATACCCTCAGACTCCTGGTATCTCAAAAATGTCTTGCTTTTACCTGTCTTTTTTATTTCTTTATTAGAAAGAGGAGGGGTTAACATATTACAGTACATTTGTTGATACAACTGGTAAAATTCTTTATCTCCTTGTGTTACATGTCCTCCAAGTTCCATTTTTTGTCACCATTTTGCAGAGAGATCCTGTGGTCCCCCTCCTCCTACAGAGTCCTTTGCTTTGGTGTAATACACCAAACATAGTCCAAGTTTTACTTTGTGTTTTCCTTTGCATTCTTGTTTTTTAAATTACACCTATGAGTGAGATCATTTGAAAATTGACCTTTTATTTGTATACTAAAAATACAATGACATTGGAAGAACTATCTTACTTATACATGTATGAATATTTTCCTCAGCATGGACCAAGACTTAGTTATATATACCTTTCCACTCTACACTGTCAATAGAGCATTAAAGGGGCTGGACATAAAGCTTATGAATTAGGATGCCTGCCTTGCCATGTACACAGATTTGAACCCTGGAAAATGGAAATGCCATGGAACCAGGGAAAACTCCAGTGCTGTGGTGTCTCACCTTTTCTCTATGTGTCTTTTGCATATGAATGAAAAAGTCTGCCTGGGAATGGTGAAATAACATATAGACAATGCCCTGGTTCTGGAAAAAAATAAAGAGAATTAAAAACAAAACACTTCTATCCATCTTTTTTTGTGATTGTTTTCCCTTTTGAGTAAATCATAACAATTTGAATTTAGTTTAAGAGACAATTCTTATCTAGCAGCCCCTTACAACTTGTTTTTTCTATGAAGGAAATGCAGACTAGTTTACTTGCCCCATGGCTGTTCTTGTACATGTCATTCTACTGATACTTTGTACAATTTTACATACTTCCAACACTAGGAAGCCAAGATGATCCAACATGGACAACAGTAACATTCATCCTGGGATCATGAGTGTGGGGCCACTTTGAAAACAGACTAGACTATTTCAGGCATGGTATGCTGTAATGAATGGAAAAAGAGAAATAAGAGACAGGCACTTTTCCTGTGTCATCTGAGTGATGGTATGGATGTGTCATGCTGAAAAGGTTAGGTAGAGGACAACATTCTTATGACTGCATCAAAATTCAAAGAGGAGCAGGTTTGAGAAATTGTTTATAAGAGAAAATGTTATGATAGGTAGACAGAAAACCTATGTTTAACTTTGGAATTCAGTAGCTTTATATTGTTCTTCAAGTGCTGAATATTCTTGTGTGTATAGTATGTTAATGTGTTAAGAAACAGTGGCAATGAAGCTGAAGGGTTGTCATTCCACATGTCAAGTCTCTGGACACAGTCTGAAGTGAAGCATGTTGAGGTGGCAATCGTTGCGTTGGTTAGGTTGTGATCGGCGGATGCAATATTATTTGATATGGATTGGGAGAGGCATACGGGAAAGTGGGCCCTATCCAAGGGTTCCAGGACTGGGGGAAGTAGGGGCTCTATAGTGGAGATGTGAGGTTCCTGCTGTCTTAGGGTTCAAAAAGACAATCGATAGTTAATGTTATCATCACATTATTTGGTAATTGGGTTAACTTTGAAAAGTCCCTTTCTTATGGTTTGCTGTACAGTACCCAGTATCTTGTATACAGCTGTGCTATTGGATGCTTCTGATCTACTTGGTCTAGACTTTTGAGAGAGTCCGCATATCAAATACACAAATACACAGCATATATATTAAAAAGATTCAGTTTGTGTTTTGAGAAACTTTGAGACATACAATTGATTTTCCCCCTCTCAAATTAATTAACTAGTGATTTATATGTCTACATTTTGCTAGGAGTGTACATAAACACCATTCCCACCACCAAAAGACTGTGACCCATCCCTCCCACCCACTCCCACCCTCCACTGGCCCAGGAAGCTGCATGTCTACCCCTCACCACAGGGTTTTTACTTTGGTGCCCTACTTACAATTTGGTCAGGTCCTGCTTTTAGTTTCCCTTTCAGATCTTCTTAGTCAACTTCCGTGATGAGTGGGATCATCCCATACTCATCTTTATCTTTCTGACTTAGCTCACTTAACATAATTCCTTCTAGCTCTGTCCAAGATGGGTCAGAGAAGGTGGGTTCATTGTTCTTGATAGCTGCATAGTATTTCATTGTGTATATATACCACAGCTTTCTCAGCCACTCATCTGTTGTTGGGCACCTGGGTTGCTTCCAGGTTTTAGCTATTATGAATTGTGCTACTATGAACATAGGAGTACACACCTCTTTTTGGTTGGGTGTTACGGAGTCCTTGGGGTATAACTCCAGGAGAGGAATTACTGGATCATGTGGAAGGTCCATGTCTAGCCTTCTGAGAGTTTTCCAGACTGCTCTCCACAGAGGCTGTACCAATTTACATTCCCACCAGCAATGTAAAAGGGTTCCTCTGTCCCCACAACCTCTCCAGCATTTGTTGCTGCTGTCCTTTTTGATGTGTGCCATTCTTATAGGAGTGAGGTGGTATCTTAGTGTTGTCTCAGGTGGTTCACTTTCTAACAAAGTCCCAAAACCTAGATATACACCAGTTTCTGTGAGAGAGAGCATATCTTCACACGTATCTATAAACTACTGCAAAATATATACCTGAAAGCAGAAGTACACTAGAGTTTGCAGTGAGTACCTCCCTAACACTTCCTCTCCACTATTCCAAGCTTTGGGTCCATGATCGCTCAACAATTTGTTTGGCTTCGTATGTTAACTCTCTTTTCAGTCACCAGTTTCCAGATGCCATCAGGATGCTGGCCAGGCTTCCCTGGATTGAAGACCCCACCAATGTGTCCTGGAGCTCAGCTTCCCCAGAGACACACCCTACTATGGAAAGAGAGAGGCAGACTGGGAGTATGGACTGACCAGTCAATGCCCATGTTCAGCGGGGAAGCAATTACAGAAGCCAGACCTTCTACCTTCTGCAACCCACAATGACCCTGGGTCCATGCTCCCAGTGGAATGGACAATGGGAAAGCTATCAGGGGAGGGGGTGGGATATGGAGATTGGGTGGTGGGAATTGTGTGGAGTTGTACCCCTCCTACCCTATGGTTTTGTTAATCAATCCTTTCTTAAATAAAAAAAGAAAAAGAAACAGTGGCAGTGTCTTGCAGCCAGTGTAGAAGGGTCCTATTCTTGGTTTAGGTTTCTGCTGTCATCATCTTGAAATCCTATTTAAATGAAGAAGCCCTATATTTTGGGTTTTCACTGGAACCTTCACATTATGTGAATATTCCTAGAGAGAAAGTTAATTTCACTGATTTGAGATGATAGAAAAGGACATATGTCATTTTTGAAACTCAATTTTGAAGACAACTGTCTTTTAGATATGTGCACCTCAATCCACTGCTCCTGGTAGCCATTTTCATTTTTGCCCCTCCCCCCGCATTTTATTGGATAGTAGTGACAGAAACTGAGATGGGAGGGGAGATGGTGAGGGAAAGAGAAAGACTAACATCTGCAGAGCTGTTTGAACACTTATGAAGAATCCCACTGCAGGTGGAAAAGGGGGCTCGAACTTGGGTCCTTGTGCATAGTGCTATGTGCTCCTAATTGGATGTGCCACCAAACAGCAACCCTCCTTATTAAATGTTTTGTTTTTATGTTTTTCTATGCCACAACTCTGTTTTTGTCACATGGGAATTTTCACAACTTCCAGTATACCTATAGTCATTTGACTTTTCTTACCTTAGGACAGAGGTCGCCAAACTTTTTCTTTAAAGATCAGGTAGCAAGTATTTTGATTTTGAAAAGTATTGGGACATTATTTCAACAACTCAACCACTATTGTAGGAAAAGCACATACATAATATGTGATGCATAAATAAAACACAAATAAGTCAGAGTAGCAGTACTTCAATAACACTCTATTTATAAAAACATATGAGAAAGACTGGGAGATAGCTGGCTCAGTAGCGTGCTTGTTATCCCATTTGTGGGTCCCAGGTTCAAGCCTTAGTACAAAATGGAAGCACCATAACAGTGAGGGAAGTTCAATAGATGGTAGAGCTATGTGTGATGTTTCTTCTTCTATGTATGTCTCTATATGCAACAAAAAGGATGAAAAAATTGTCTCAGGAATGATGGAACCATGCATGTGACAATAGAAGTGCATGGAATATTTGGCTTATAGAGTAATAACTTCATAATTTTCACTTTAAGTCATTCTCCTCTTTTTGAGGATGATATGTTGATGATGAAGCAGATGATGACGATGATAAAAAATTATTGAGGCCAAATGTTTGGTAAAATGCTTTGTAAGTGTTATCACATTTGATTTTCTTATTTTATTTTAATATATTTAAAAAATTTTAATATTTATTTTCCCTTTTGTTGCCCTTGTTGTTTAACATTGCTGTGGTTATTGATGTCATTGTTGTTGCATAGGACAGAGAGAAATGGAGAGAGGAAGGGAAGACAGAGAGGGGGAGAGAAAGACAGACACCTGCAGACCTGTTTCACCGCTTGTAAAGTGACTCCCCTGCAGGTAGGGAGTCAGGGCTCCAACAGGGATCCTTACACTGGTCCTTGCGCTTTGTGCCACATGCAGTACGCTTAACCCGCTGCACCACTGCCCGACTCCCTGATATTGAATTTTCATAAAAATGTTTGACGTAGCATAGCCCAGGCTTTACAGGCGAGAGATCTGGTGTTTAAAGGAGGGAAATGTTTTTATGCTCAGTGACATGCAACCAGTATATAAACGAATTGAGATTCAAACTCTAGGCTTAGGTATGCCTTTCTCTTCTCAAATTGGGACACTTGACCCTTACCTATAATTCAGGTCCATCCTGATTTCTAGAAATGATCCAAACTTTATGTGAGAAAGGTATTTCAAGAAGCTCTAATCTTATTGATATAATCCACTGTTAAGTTGTTCAGAGAATCTTCTGAGTTTCTTAACTTCCTGCTTCTTTATTTATAACATTTAGATGACAACAATACAATACACATTCACAGTTTATTTATTTGTGATATATATATACATACATATATATGTCACATATATATATATGGAGAGAGAGGTAGAGAAAACAGAAAACAACTTGTTCATATATGGTATATGGTGCAGGGATCAAACATAAGGCTTCACGTACACAAACCAAGAGTCACTTCCATGACTGCAACAACAATGTGCTGTAGATCACCATTTCTGTCTCCTATGTTGAAATTTTGAGGCTAAAAAATGTGGCCATTCTCCCCCATCTCCATGGCAATCATTCTTCCTCATTGCAGTAAGTAATAAATTCAACTTGTTTTACTATTGGTAGGCTCTGGTTGTTCTTTAGCTGAAAGGTATTGACATCAGATTCCTTGATGTGATTGGAAACATTCTCAATTGATTTGTTTAGTTGTTTTATTTTTTTGGGGGGTATATATTTTTATAGACGTCTGTCTGGCAGGAAGACAGTAGGAGGCAGAAAAATCATGGGAGAAAAGGAAGATTTAAGTCTTAGCTTTCTGCTATCTATCTATCTATCTATCTATCTATGTCTTTATCTAGGAAGCTTGAGTTTATTTGGACACAAAATAAACTTCATTTTCTCTTGTCCACTTTATTAGGGATAGGCAGTGAATGCATACTTTGATTTCCTTGTCTGTGCAGTGGTAATTATAATTAACTTATTAGACAGTAAAAATTACACAAACACATAGATATCTGCTGCAGAGAATAGTGATTAGCACTCAGTAGTACCTTACACACATATTTAATGTTGGTGGTTTTGTTCTATTGGTAAGAATAAGTAAACTTCAAATTTCCTCATAAACTCAAAATTAGGATAAACTCAAAATCCTGTTTTTAATGTATATATATATATATATATATATATATATATTAATTTAAAAAAGGAGACATTAACAAAACCATGGAATAAGAGGGGTACAATTCCATACAATTCCCATAACCCGATCTCCACATCTCACCCCCTCCCCTGATAGCCTTCCCATTCTCTATCTCTCTGGGAGTATGGATCCAGGGTCGTTGTGGGTTGCAGATGGTGGAAGGTCTGGCTTCTGTAATTGCTTCCCCGCTGAACATGGGCATTGACTGGTTGATCCATACTCCCAGTCTGCCTCTTTCTTTCCCTAGTAGGGTGGGGCTCTGAGGAAGTGGAGCTCCACTACACATTGATGGGGTCTTCTATCCAGAGAAGTCTGGTCAGCATCTTGCTGACATCCAGAACCTGGTGGCTGAAAAGAGAGTTAATATATAAAGCCAAACAAATTGTTGAACAATCATGGACCTAAAGACTGTAATAGTGCAGATGAAGTGTTGGGGGTATTCCCTGCATGCTCTTGTGTACTTCTGCTTTCAGGTATATATTTTTCCCCCAGTTTATGGGCATGGGTGAACCTATGCTCTATCTCAGGGGACCTGGACTATATCTATGTTTGGGGACTTTATTGGGGAGTGGAACACCTGGAATGGAATTAGAGAATACTATGAAAGGAAAGGTCTCACCCAAGTGATGAAGCTAAAGGGTTGTCATTCCACACCTGAAGTCTCTGGTCACAGTCTGAAGTGAAGCATGCTGGGGTGGCACTCGTTGCGTTGATTAGGTTGTGATCCTCGGATGCAATATTGTTTGATTTGAATTGAGAGCAGCATGCAGAAAAGTGGGCCCCACCCTAAGGTTCCAGGACTGGGGGAAATATAGGCTTTATAGTGGAAATGTGAGATTCCTGTTATCTTAGGGTTCAAGAAGACAATGGATAGTTATTGTTATCGTCATATTATTTGGTGATAGGTTTAACTTTGGAAAGTCCCTTTGTTAGGGTTTAGGGTATAATACCCAGCATCTTGTATATATCTGTGCTACTGGTTGCTTCTGTTCTCCCTGCTCAGGGTTTTGGGAGAGACAACATCAAAGACAGCCTATGTATTAAAAAGACTGAGTCTGTGTTTTAAGAAGTTCTAGACATATGATAAATTTTTCGCCTCTCATATTAATTAAATAGTGGTTTATATGTTTACACTTTAATAGGATTGTACATAAACACCACTCCCACCACCAAAAGACTGTGTCCCATCCCCACCCACCCCACCCCCCATGCCGGGAAGCCCAATGGCCACCCTTCCCTTCACCAGAGTGTTTTTACATTGGTGCCCTCCTCTCGATTTAATCAGATCCTGCTTTTAGTTTCCCTTTCTGTTCTTCTTTCTCAACTTTTGTTGATGAGTGGGGACATCCCATACTCATCTTTGTCTTTCTGACTTAGCTCACTTAACATAATCCCTTCTAGCTCTGTCCAAGATGGGTCAGATAAGGTGGGTTCATTGTTCTTAATAGCTGCATAGTATTTCATTGTGTATATGTACCACAGCTTTCTCAGCCACTCATCTGCTGTTGGGCACCTGGGTTCCTTCCAGGTTTTAGCTATTATGACTTGTGCTGCTATGAACATAGATGTAAACACATCTTTTTGGTTGGGCATTATGGAATCCTTGGGGTATATCCCCAGGAGAGGAATTACTGGGTCATATGGAAGGTCTATGTCTAGCCTTGTGAGAGTTCTCCAGACTGCTGTCCAGAGAGGCTGGACCAATATACATTCCCACTAACAGTGTAGAAGTGTTCCTCTGTCCCCATAGCCTCTCCAACATTTGTTGCTGCTGTTCTTTTTGATGTATGCCATTCTCATAGGAGTCAGGTGGTATCTCAATGTTGTCTTTATTTGCATTTCTCTGACAATCAGCGACCTGGAACAGTTTTTCATATGTTTGTTAGCCTTTTGGATCTCCTCTGAAGTGAATGTCTTGTTCATATCCTCTGCCCATTTTTGGATGGGATCATTTGCTTTTTTGGTGCTAAGTTTGCTGAGTTCTCTGTATATTTTGGTGATTAGTCTCTTGTCTGCTGTTTGGCATGTGAAGATCTTCTCCCATTCTGTGAGGGGTCTCTTTGTTTAATAGTTTCTTTGGCTGTGCAGAAGCTTTTCAATTTGATGTAGTCCCATTGGTTTGTTTCTGCTTAGTCTTCCTTGCAATTGGGTTTGTTTCATCAAAGATGTCCTTGAGGTTTAGGTGGGAAACTGTTTTACCAATGTTTTCCTCTGAGTATTTGATTGTTTCTGGTATGACATCCAGGTCTTTGTTCCATTTGGAGTTGATTTTTGTTCTGGTGAGATAAGGTGGTTCAATTTCATTCTTATGCATATTATAACCCAGTTTTCCCAGCACCATTTATTGAAGAGAACCTCCTTCTTCCATTTAATACTTTGGGCCCCCTTATCAAAGATTAGATGTCCATAGGTGTGGGAGTTTAGATCTGGGCTTTCAATTCTGTTCCACTGGTCTGTGTGCCTATTTTTGTTCCAGTACCATGCTGTTTTGATGATGATGGCATTATAATATAGTTTGAGATCTGGGGGTGTGATGCCTCTGTTTCTGTTTCTTTTCCTCAAGATGGTTTTGGCAATTCTAGGTGTTTTCTGGTTCCAGATAAATGATTGTAGTTTTTGTTCCATTCTCTTAAAGAAGCTTGGTGGAACTTTGATGGGTATAGCATTAAATTTGTATATGGCTCTGGGGAGAATATTCATTTTGATGATATTTATTCTTCCAATCTATGAGCATGGGATGTCGTGCCATTTCTTGGTATCAGTTTCTATTTCCTTGAAGAGTGACTCATAGTTTTCAGTATACAAGTCTTTCACTTCTTTGGTCAGCTTTATTCCTAGGTATTTTATTGATTTTGTTGCAACAGTGAATGGGAGTGATTTCTGGATGTCTTCTTCTTCAGTTTTAGTGTTTGCATAGAGAAATGCCACCGATTTTTGTACATTGATTTTGTAGCCTTACACCTTGCTATATTGCCTAATAACTTCCAGTAGTTTTCTGCTGGATTCTTTAGGTTTTTCTATGTATACTATCATGTCATCTGCAAATAGTGAGAGTTTGACTTCTTCCCTTCCAATCTGTATTCCTTTGATTTCTTTCTCTTGCCTGATTGCTATGGCAAGAACTTCCAATACTATGTTGAAGAGTAATGGTGATAGTGGGCAGCCCTGTCTAGTCTCTGATCTGAGGGGAAATGCTTTCAACTTCTGTCCATTGAGTATGATGTTGGCTGTTGGTTTGCTATATATGGATTCCACTATCCTGAGGAATTTCCCGTCTATTCCTATTGTTTGTAGAGTTTTGAGCATGAATGGGTGCTGGATTTTGTCAAAGGCTTTTCTGCATCTATTGAGATAATCATGTGGTTTTTGGCTTTGCTTTTATTGATGTGGTGAATGGCATTGATAGTCTTACGAATGTTGAACCAGCCTTGCATTCCTGGGATGAATCCCACTTGGTCTTGATGAACAATCTTTTTGATATGCTGCTGTATCCGGTTGGCTAAATTCTTGTTTAATATTTTGGCATCTATGTTCATCAGAGATATTGGTCTGTCGTTTTCCTTTTTTGTTGTGTCTCTATCTGCATTTGGAATCAGAGTGATGCTGGCTTCATAGAAGGTGGAAGAGAATGTCCCTGTTTCTTCGATCTTATGGAAAAGCCTTAGGTGTATGGGTATTAACTGTTTTTTGTTTTTTTTTGAGTTTATAGGATAGGAGGGGTACAACTCCACATAATTCCCACCATCAGATCTCTATATCCCATCTCCTCCCCTGATAGCTTTCCCATTCTTTATTCCTCTGGGGAGTTCTTGACATAGCAATCAGGCAAGAGAAAGAAATCAAAGGAATACATATTGGAAGAGAAGGAGTCAAGCTCTCACTATTTGCAGATGATATGAAAGTATACATAGAAAAACCTAAAGAATCCAGCAGAAAACTACTGGAAGTTATTAGGCAATATAGCAAGGTGTCAGGCTACAAAATCAATGTACAGAAATCAGTGGCATTTCTCTATGCAAACACTAAATCTGAAGAAGACATCTAGAAACCACTCCCATTCACTGTTGCAGCAAAATTAATAAAATACCTAGAAATAAAGCTGACCAAAGAAGTGAAAGACTTGTATACTGAAAACTATGAGTCACTCTTCAAGGAAATAGAAACTGATACCAAGAAATGGCACGACATCCCATGCTCATAGATTGGAAGAATAAATATCACCAAAATGAATATTCTCCCCAGAGCCATATACAAACTTAATGCAATGCCCATCAAAGTTCCACCAAGCTTCTTTAAGAGAATGGAACAAAAACTACAATCATTTATCTGGAACCAGAAAACATCTAGAATTGCATAAACTTTATCTTATGTATTGCTGGATTTCTAGCACTGACAACATTATCTAGCAGATAGATAGTGAATACTCAAACATACTTATTAAATAAATGGATTGATGCCATAAAAACAACTGTATTATTTTATTTTTTGTTGTTGCATTGAGTTCTAATGTAATCGAGTGACAGTTTTTAACCTATTTTCTCCTATAGACTTAAGAGTTCTGTTATGCTTATATCAATTAATAATATAATGCAACTATAAAAATGATGATACTGAAACTCAGGTGCAATAGCAAAGGCAGATAGCACTGAATGTCTTGAAAGAAAAATGGCTACTCGGGAGTCAGGTGTAGCACAGCGGGTTAAGCACATATGGCGTGAAGCACAAGGACTGGTATAAGGATCCTGTTTAGAGCCCCCGGCTCCCCATGTGCAAAGAAGTTGCTTCACAAGTGGTAAAGCAGGTCTGTGGGTGTCTATCTTTCTCTCCCTGTCTCTGTCTGTCCCTCTTCTTTCATTTCTCTCTGCCCTATCCAACAATGACAACAATAATAACTACAACAATAAAACAACAAGGGCAACAAAAGGGAAAATAAATAAATATAAAAAATTTAAAAAAGAAAAATGGTTACTCATAGAATGAAAGAAAACATTTAGAAGTTGTGTATCTGTTATGATATTAATACCCAAGATATATAAATGACTGTTAACATTCCATAAAAAGGACAAACAACACCTTTTAAATGTGGACAAGGCTTAAATACCTATAAGTATATAAGTTTAAATACCTAAGCATAACTGTGACAATAAATGTGTGTAATCTCTATAAAGAATATTTCAAAACGTTGATGATAAAACTCAATGGTATTAGCTAAGTTGAGAGATATCATTTCCATGAATACAAAGCCTCAATATGGTCTCTTTGTCTTGATGATGGTTCCTTTTTATATAAAAAAACTTATTAGTGATTAAATAGTGGTTTACAAAGTTATAAGATAATAGGAATATAGTTCTACACCATACCAGCCACAAAACTGCTATGCTTCTACCTTCCCAGCCCATCCTCCGTGATGACCAAAATTATCTCAAAGGTTTAGGGACAGATTGGCTAGTTTTTTTCTTTGAAAATTTATGTGCTTTAATTCTATATACTCATTCTTTCACATGTGAGTAAAACTATTCAATAGTTGTCTTTGATTTCTTTACTTACTTCACTAAGCATACTCACTTCCAGTATAGTGAAGGCTAATTTTGCTATGCCTAGTTTTGTCAATATAATACAGTCCCAATGCTTTGTCTTTTTTTTTTCTTCACTTTTCCAAGTATTTGTGAAATGCATGTATGTATTCATGCATTTATTTCTTTTGTTTTCCTTGCTGTTAGGCTCACTCTCTGAAAACAATTCTAAAGCAGATATTATGTAGTGTCCTGCTCATGTTTTCTTCTATGTATTTTATGATTTCTGGCCTAATATTTAATCTGGCCTAATATTTAATATTTAAGTCTTTAATCTATTTTGCTCTTACTTTGTGCATGGTGACATGTGGGGACTCTGTTTTATTCTTCTGAATGTGTATACCCAGTTTTCCCAACACTGTCTACTTCATTTGATGTTCTGGACTTCTTGTAGATTGTAGATTAACTGTCCACAAATGTGAGGGTTTTACTTCTGGGCCTCAACTCACTTCTATTGATATGAGTGTCAGTTTTTGTTCTAGTACCACACAGCTTTGATTACTATACTCATGTAGTGTATTTGGAGGTCAAACAGTGAGATGCTTCCATTCTTGTTCTTTTTTCCTCAGGATTTCTTCGGTAATTATTGATTTTTTATGGTTGCAGCTAAACGTTTGTAGCATTTTTCCTATTCCTTTAAAGAAGCTCATAGGAATTTTTATAGGAATTGCATTGAAGTTGCATATTATTTTTGTTAAGAGAGTTATCTTAATGATTTCTTTCTTCCAACCTGGGAGTGTATCAAATTTCTTTCTTTTTTAAAAAAAGTATTTATTTATTTATTCCCTTTTGTTGCCCTTGTTGTTTTATTGTTGTAGTTATTATTGTAGTCATCATTGTTGAATAGGACAGAGAGAAATGGAGAGAAGAGGGGAAGACCGAGAGGAGGATAGGAAGATAGACACCTGTAGACCTGCTTCACCACTTGTGAAGTGACTCCCCTGCAGGTGGAGAGCCAGGGGCTCCAACCAGGATCCTTACTCTGGTCCTTGGGCTTTGCACCACTTGCACTTAACCCGCTGGCTGTGCTACCTCCCGACTCTGTATCTAATTTCCTTTTGATAGTTATTCATAGTCTTCAGTGTACAAGTCTCTTGTCTCCTTTATTAAATTTATTCTCATACACTTGTTGAGAATGAAAGCTGGTGCAGCCTCTGTAGAAAGTGATAGGAGGTGGGGAGGGAGTGGACAGAAGTGCAGAGGGTTAAGCACACATAAGAAGAACAAGGATTGTGGTCCAGGAGGTGGCGCAGTGGATAAAATACTGGACTCTCAAGCATGAGGTCCTGAGTTCAGTCCCTGACAGCACATGTACCAGAGTGATATCTGGTTCTTTCCCTCTCTCCTTCTTTCTCATTAATAAAAAAAATATTTTTTAAAAAAGAAGAAGAGCAAGAATCCATGCAAGAATCCTAGCTGGAGCCCTAGACTCCCCACCTCCAGGGAGGTCACTTCACAAGTCTTTCCACTTCTTTATTATCCCCACATCCCCTCTCAATTTCTCTCTGTCCAATGTAATAAAAAAAATGGGAAAAATGGCTTCCAGGAGTAATGGATTCATTACAGACACCCAGCAATAACAGTTGCCCATATGGGGTTCCAGGTCCAATCCCTATCACTGCCTATATTAGAGCAGAGAGGTGCTCTGACCTCATAGAGATTTAAGCAGTCAGAAAAGTTTGTAAGAACAAGACTATGGCCATTTTCAACTCTGAAAGTATGAGTTGTGTTATTATTAATATCCATGCATATTAGCCAAAGAGAAGTTTACTTTTAAAAAAAAGTATGTGTGCGGTTCTATTAGCCTTAGAAAATACAATGGGTTAGTGTATTGCACCAAAGTAATAGACTTACAACAAGGGCAACAAAAGTGGGAAAATATGCCTTCCAGGAGCAGTGGTTTAGTGGTACAGGCATAAAGCCCCAGTGAAAATCCTGGAGGTAATCATCATCATCATCAAGCAAAAAAAGTAATAGACTCTTGGGTGGGGGGAGGGCTCGGGTCCTGGATCATGATGGCAGAGGAGGACCTAGTGGGGGTTGAATTGTTATGTGAAAAACTGGGAAATGCTACACATGTACAAAATATTACATGTCAACTGTAAACCACTAATCCCCCAATAAAGAGATAAAAAAGAGAGAAAATATAATGGGGTCTCTGAATAAACGAAGAATTATCCTGTAATTTATAGACTGCTTGCTTCTATGCCCTTTCAGTATTGTTATTATGGAACTGGAAGATATAAAAAGCAAGACGAACAAAAGCTTATTTTATGCAGCAAATAGAAAAAAGTGACAGAACATAAACCAGTGTAATACTATTATTCCTTTCCTTCCTCAGCTTGGTGTACACACACACACACACACACACACACACACACACACACACACACACACACATTTTCTTCCTTCAATTTTCCCCACTTTTGCTATTACGAGAGTTTCTTTTCTTTTCTTTTTTTGAGTCGTTGATATTCTTCTGCTGAGACTCAGGCCTGTGTGTATTGGTGCCACCCGTAAACCACAGGCTTTCTTCCTCTTCTGAAATATTTCATTTTGTAAAGCACAGGCTTCTGCTGGGGTTAAATTGGTTTTTGGTTTTTTTTTTGGAGGGGGAGTGTTAAAGTTTTTGACCTGCAGATCGACCCTATATAGTGTCACATTTCGCCGATTATTGTACGATACCAGCGTCCCACACCCGTGTCACAGGTTCTCCCTCACACAATCGGAGTCCTTGAAGTCCTCCTGTGCCCAGGTCTGAAGCCTGAGATTCCTGGCTGGGCCGAGAGGCGCGCGCAGGGCACCTTCACCCATGAGGGCAGCGGGGAAGAGCGCGGCTCAAGCCAGAGGGCGCCAGCGCACCCACAGCGCAAATGCACCAAGGACCCTCTGGGGGGCTTCCAGACATTTCCTCAGTCAACCAGAGTTGGGGGTCTTAGCTACCTTGTAAGTCTCTCGGACTCCCCAGTTCACAGTTTGCCTGTCAGTTTCTTCTTGGCAGCCGCTGCTCCGTCATCCTTAGCCTTGGACTCAGCCCCCCTCGCCACCCCACTCCAGAGACCCTCCCCCCCCACACCACCACCTCCGAGCAGCCCAGCTGTGACCCCGAGGAGCCATCAGACTGACTCCAGTCCTTGGGCTTCGAGGGTCTTCACCATTTTCCAGTCACCCTGAGTGGAAAAGACAGAGGTGTGAGGCTGAGGACAAGGTAGGAACCCTGCAGACCGAATGGGGGACCCGGAAGGGCGCCGGGTCAGTGGGGAGGAGGTAAGTGAAGATCAGGCAGGGGCTTGCAGCTTCCCGGGGTCTGATTGGAGCTTGGCCCGATGAGTCGGAGCTGGGGGCGCGCCCATCTCTGTTGGCTCCTGCAGAGCCGCTGGCTCGGCCCCTCCCCGTAGCCGCTTTGTCCCGGGTGACGGCGGCTGAGGTTGCGGGGAGGAGCAGGCGGGAGGCAGAGACCCGCAGACCCAAGACCTGGAGGTCTAGAGGCGGGACTCGCCGCGCACGGCCCCACGCCCAAGCCCGCGGGCACTGTGCCGGCACCTACGCGCGCTCGCTCGCTCGCACCGGCCAGCAGGTGAGCAGACAGTGCCGCACCCGCTGCCGCTGGCCCTGGAGGACTGACCCAGCAGCCCCAGAAGCTGCTGTCGGCACATCGCGGACGCCCAGCAGGTCGGTTATGTAACTGCGTCTGCCCACTCGCCCTGAACTCTGTCCTGCCGTGGTTGCGCGCGGGGACCCGGGTGGCGCGAGCCGCAGGGGGCGGGCCAGCGCGACCCTGTTAGAGAGAGATAGAGAAGGGGGTGGGGGCAGAGCCCGTGTGGTGGTGGCCGGGAGCCGGCGCTCTGCATCCAGTTGTCAATCCTAGAACACAGTTTTAGGAAAAGAAGGCGCGGGTCTCAAGGAACTCTTTCCTCATTTCTATTGACCCAAGGGTTCACCTTTTTAGTAACAGCAGCAGCAGGTGCATAAGTGGAGCCGGGAGGGAGTTATAGTTCACAAAACAGAGATTTGGAGGGAGAGTTAGGGGAGACAAATTGGACCCAAAGAGGGTAGGAGGAAACAGAAACTCCTTTTCCAGTGCTTAAAGCAAGGTACTTTGAGGCACAGAGGGCTGGGAATTGTCCTGCCTGGGATTAGCGGGCTTGGGTCATCTAAAAATAACTTCAAGTTTGAAAAGTGAAATAGAAGGGACTGCAGTGTGCCGACTTCTTCCAGCCTGTGGGATGTTTTCCTCTAAATGTTCACCAAAGGAGGTTTGGGGAGATAGCATGATGGTTTATGCAAAAGACGTTTATGCCTGAGGCTCTGAACTCTCAGGTTCATCCCCTTGCACCACCATAAGCCAGAGCTGAGCAGAGGTCTGGTAAATAAATAAGTAAACAAACAAAAGTTCATCAGAGGCAACACGCAAATCTCAACCTGGGCTGCCCCCAGGTCTTACTGATTTCCCGGGTGCCTTGGTTTGATTTTAGTTATTGATTTATCCTCTGAGGCATTGCTGTCTTTTTCTTATCCCCAAATGCATATAAGAAGAGTGCATGCTTTGGATCTTTCCTATTTCCTGCATTCAGAGAGAAGAGTTGGATAAGAAGATAGCTTAATGAATTCACTGCCAGATCCTTTTCCCTTTAAGCACTGTTTCAGTAAAATAAAAAAAGTTTCTGGGCTTGAGTTAACATACAACCCCACAATTTGAGGATGAAAGACTGCAAGAGCTTTCTAACTCACATTTCTCTCTTCCTTCGGCCAGAATCCAACTTAGCTTATCACACTGAGAGACTTGAGAAAAACGAGGGCATTTTTAATAATGCAACTCAACTTTCACACATATTACATCAACTTCAAAATACAGGACACATGTATAGCAGGTACAGGGCAACACTTACTAACCTGCCTCCTCTGGTCTGGGAGTCCACTGAAGCTAGAAACATCCAGGAGCTGGAAAAGATCAAGAAGCAGGTCAGTGCTGACAGTGGAACAGGGGAGAGGAGTGAACATTTGGCAATTTTTCAGTATAGTCATTGATTTTTTTTTTAAGTCTTAGAGCTATTATCTTAAGTACAACCACTCTAGTCATTGAATTGTATTAGCTTAAAGCATGCACTACACTGTGCTTTCAAATTCATTGCAAATCAAATCAACATTTATTGAGCACTTATGAACAACTGGTTCACAGAAATTCTTTAATGGAAAAGTGTCTTCAACTAGACCTACAGATTTTAGTTCAAAGATTTATTTTATATTTTTATTAGTGGAGAGAGAGAGAAGCAGGAGGAGGAAGAAGGGGAGGAGGGAAAGACAGTTGAGAACTAAAGCACTGCTTATCTTGATATAAGGTCAGACTTGGGATTAAATTTGTGGACTCTAGGATCTCAAGCATGCAAGTTGGTGCTCTAAGTGGCTGCACTGTGTCCCCAGTCTCAAGCTACAGCCTTTCAAAAGATTTGGTGTGCAATTCTGCAGAATCCAACTAAATTTGAGAGGATGTGGTTCTCTCTCTCAAAGGATGAGCATTTAATAGACATAAGTGAACTTATGTTCACTTTAATAGACATAAGGGAACTTGAGAGCTTTGTCATTTACAAGAACACATCACACTCTTAAAAATCACTTACATAATCATGTGCAGTTTGTCATATGTATTTCAGAAAGAGATTTAAAAGACCAACTTTGGTAGTTCCTAAGGTCTTATTTTCCTAATCCTTTTACTTCCATCCTCTCAATTTTTCCAACCATTATTTAAGCATCTATTATGTGCTGTGCAACCCCCATGTCAGTAACTAAGACAGTCAGGTCTTTGCTTTTCAGAAACTAATCTAGGAGAAAAAGAGGATAAGAAAATATATACTGGGGGCTGGGTGGTAGCGCAGTGGATTACGCTCACATAGCGCCAAGTGCAAGGACCAGCATAAGAATCTCGGTTTGAGCCGGTGGTCTCCCCACCTGCAGGGGGTTCGTTTCACAAGTGGTGAAGCAGATCTGCAGGTGTCTGTCTCTCCCTCTCTCTGTTTTTCCCTCCTCTCTCAATTTCTTTCTGTCCTATCCAACAACAATATCTATAAGACAATAACAACCACAACAAGGGCGACAAGGGGAAAAAGATGGCCTCCAGGAGCAGTGGATTCGTAGTGCAGGCACCGAGTTCCAGTGATAACCCTGTAGGCAAAAAAAAAGAAAGGAAAAATGAAAATACATGCTAATGATAAACACGCTAAGTGTTTAATGGCGATATTAACCACTTATGTGGGTGTCCATGAGAGATGGGCAGAAGGAATCTGTATTTGAGAGGAAGTTCACATTTGGAATGGATCCCAGTAGCTGATAGGAGCTCTCTAGAGAAAGGGCTGGTGTTCTATGTTGAAAGAAGTGACATGTTCAAAGAATATTTAGGTATTTTACAGAGAAGAGGTGATAAAAGGACCTGGACTGTGAATATACACTGCTTGGAAATAGAAAGCATACAGCTTCTAGGAGAAAGGCTATGATCTAATTTATATTTTGCAAATGTGACATTGGATATGGTAGGAAGGTGGGCTTCCAAAGAAAAATAAGTTCAGATTTTTTCCTCTATTTTTGTTTGATAGGACAAAAAGAATTTGAGAGGATAGGCTATATATATATATATATATATATATAGAGAGAGAGAGAGAGAGAGAGAGAGAGAGAGAAGGAGAAGGAAGAGGAAATGGAGGAGATGGAGGAGGAGAAGGAGGTTCTTTAAGCATGGTGATGTGTAGTATCAACTAGGAGTGCCACTGCCAGACTTTTAAATTCAGAGTTTAAAGCACTGAAGTGTTCTAGGCAAAAAAAAAAAAAATCAATAAAATATGTCTGATCCAGAGACCCAAAGAGAGCTATTTCAAGAGGGAGAGAGAAGCACTAGGTTGTCTTGTGGGTAATAATGTAGAAGCAAGTTTAGATGACTAAATGAATGATTGAGCTTTATTTATTTAATTTTATTTATTTATTGCCTCCAGGGTTATTGCTGGGGCTCACTGCCTGCACCATGAATGTACTGCTCCTGGAGGCCATTCCCTCCTCCCCTCAACTTTGTTGCCCTTGTTGTTTTATCATTGTTGTGGTTATTATTATTCTTGTCATTGATGTCATTGTTGTTGGATAGGACAGAGAGGAGATAGGTGAGAGGAGGGGAAGACAGAGAGAGGGGAGAGAAAGATAGACATCTGTAGACCCACTTCACCACATGTGAAGAGACCTCCCTGCAGATGGAGAGCTAGAGGCTTGAACCAGGATCCTTAAGCAGGTCCTTGAGTTTTGTGTCCTGTGTGTCTAACCTTCTGCGCTATCGCCAACCCCCAAATGGTTGAGCTTTTAACTGAATTAGGAGATAAATTGTGACAGACGTCCAGGCTGGCAAGATAGCTTACCTGGAGAGTGCAGCGACTTTGTCAGGTATCTGCCTCAGGTACCAGCCCACTTCCCACTGCACTGAAGGACACTTTGGTGCTGTGGTATCTCTCTCTCTCTGTCTAGCTATCTGAAAGAAAATCAGCCCAGAGAGGCAACACCTTGGCAATGACCAAAATTAAAAAAAAGAAAGAAAATACTCTAATTACATCACAAAGAATAAACTTCTTAGGAATAAATTTAAGTAAAGTGGTGAAAGACTTTACTCTGTAAACCATAAGATTAAATTAGTGAAAGCATTTGTAGAAGGCAAAAATAAATGGAAAGATGTTTTAAACTGGTATACTGGAGGAAATAATTTAAGAATGCTGTGATTCCCAAAACAGTCAACAAATTGAATGCAGTGTCTATCAAAATCCTAGGATCAGCGTAAGGATACCGATTCAAGTCCAGGGCTCCCCACCTGCAGGGAGGTCGCTTCACAGGCTGTGAAGCAGGTCTGCAGGTGTTCATCTTTCCCTCCCCCTCTCTGTCTTCCCCTCCTGTCTCCATTTCTCTCTGTCCTATCTAACAACGATGACATCAATAACAACAACAATAAAAAACAAAGGCAACAAAAGGGAAAATAAATAAATATAAAAAATAGAATTATCTTATTTCACTTAGTATAACTTGCAGTACCTTTCATTTTGGCCTGAAGGATATAGTAATGAACAGATTTTTATTTTCTTATCATTTTTTGGGGGGGCAATTATTTAGGGTATTATTGTTGACACATGGATAAATTTTTCATCTCTCCATGATAGATATCTGCGAAACATTTACCATCGTGCATCTGGACCTCAAACTAACCCCCTCTCTGCCCTTCCACTTCTTCCCCTTCTCCCCTTCCCCCTTTTCCCAAGTTCTTTGCCCTGGTATAATATAGCACATACAGTTCAATTTTTTAATTTATTTATTGTATACAGACAGAAAAATCGGCGAGAAGGTAAACATAGAGAAGGAGAGGCAGAAAAATGTCTGGAACATTGCTTCCACTGTTTAGGAAACTTTCCCCTGCAGGTGGAGACCTGCAACATGTAAGCTCAGCTAGGTGCTTCACTGCCAGGCCCCTCAGTTCAAGTCTTATACAGTGTGTTTTACCTTTCTGAATGAACAGAATTCTTTGAGGGCAGGTGAAATAAGAAGTCAGAGAAAAGCAACAATAATATTTATTTCTTTTAATCAGAACACTGTTTTCTTTTCTTCCCCCCCCCCTTTTTTTTTGCCTTTAGGGTTATCACTAGGGCACAGTGCTTGCACTATGAATCCACTGCTTCCCATGGCCATTTTTTTCCATTTTATTGGATAGGACAGAAGTTGAGAAAGGGAGGAGGCTATAGAGAGGGAGAGAGAAGGATAAACACCTGCTGACCTGCTTCACCACTTGTGAAGCTTCCCCCTGCAGGTGGGGAGCCAAGGGCTGGAACTGGAATCTTTGCATGAATCATTGAGCTTTATCTTATGTGCTCTTAACCAGTGTGCCACTGTCCAACCCGCAATCAGAGCACTTTACAGCTCTGGTTTATGGTGGTGCCAAGGATTGAACCTGGGACTTATGAGCCTCAGGCATGAAAGTCTGTTGTGTAAACCACTATATTTTCTCTTCTTAATGAAAAGAATAATAATATTTAACATTTATTCAGTCATGTTGAGCACAAACAAGTTAGAGCTGTACATGGATTATCACTATGTATCTCACAGTAATCTTGAGAGACAGTCACTGGTGTTATTCTCATATAATTAACTAGAACTACAATGCAAAAAAGTGAGTGCTTATCAAGCCTGCACAATTAGCAAGAGGTGCCTCTGGAGGTCAAATTCTGGTAGTTAGGTCAGTATTCAAAATCAATTAAGTGTGAATTAGTCACATGGAAATTATTTCTTATTTTTCCTGGAATGTGACTTTTGCCTGTGTTTAAATACTTTTTTATCTCAATATTTTTGCTGATGCCATAAAATATGTTAGAATATGCTAAAATACCCTGGCTCTCTACAATTTGCTGTGTGACTTCTGCAAAGTCACAGTTCCCTCAGGCTTTAGTTATTTTGAATCTGTATAGTGGCAGGGAAGATGCCAACTAGCTCATTGCTAAGAAATCTCAGCATTCTTATGTCTTGTCAGTCTGTCTCAAATTTTACTACAAGGGCCATTGATTTGGGTTAAAACTGAGCCTACCTAGTCACTCTCAGAATAGGAAAGTTTCTAAGAGGTTTCACTCAACTAGCCGCCCATCTTTACCACCTGGATGTGAATTAGACTATAAGTGTAGGTCACAATGGGGGTGCCTAACCAGAATGAGCACTAAAGTGAGTATTCCTCCTTTGTTACTTATAAGTTCCTATATTTTAAATATGCCATTTCAATTCTATATGACTTAATATCCCCATTTTTAACATATACGGTTTAATATATGTGTTACAGGGAGTGGAACATATAAAGTAGGCACCACAAAACAGTGGATGTTTGCTTCATTGAAGATGCTCAGTAAATAAAGGTATCTACCTTTGTTTATACATTTACTTATTTATGGCTCCAGAGGAATAGAAATACAGAAAGGGGAGGTTGATATTTTTGAAATGAAATTTCTTCTATTTCCTACTTTTAATAAGTCTCTACCTTTCCACCTTTCCAAACATCATTATCTATCTTAGGATATATGTAATTTGGGAATACACAGAGCATTGAGTACATTTCAAAATGTGAACTCTCAAGTATTCATTATTAAATTGCCTTTTTAGAGAAGAAGTCCAACATTTCATAACATGGTGTTGTAAATGTGTTAAAGACACAGATATATATATATATATATATGTATATATATATATATTGCCTCCAGGGTTATTGTTGGGGTTCATTCTCTGCATTACCAATACACTGCTCCTGGAGGCCATTTTTCCCATTTTGTTGCCTTTGTTGCCCTTGTTGCTACCCTTGCTGTTGTCATTATTATTATTGTTGTCATTGCTGTTGTTGTTGGGTAGGACAGAGAGAAATCAAGAGAGGAGGGGAGCCAGAGAGTGGGAGAGAAAGACAGACACCGGCAGATGTGCTTCGCCATCTGTGAAGCAACTACCCTTAGGGTGGAAGCCGGGGGCTCGAACTGGGATCCTCATGCTGGTCCTTACGCTTGGCGCCATATGTGCTTAACCCACTGAGCTACCGCCCGACCCTCTAAAGACATTTTTAAGAGATAAAGACAGACATCACTCTGTAGTATATAATGCTGGAAACTGAACCTAGAGAATCACACATCACATATTGATTGTTTATACTAAGTCACCCTCTAGGCCCAAATACAGGGTTTTGAAATCTTCTTTGTAATCTTATAAATGGGATAATATTGCTATAAAGAAGTGGTATTACTTAGGGTCAGTTACCCTGGATTCGTTATTATGACATCAAATATCCAAGACTGCTCTAAAGACAGAATTGCTTTGAGTCGGTGATCCTGGATATGGGGGACAAAATGATTTCCTGCTCTGAGTGGCTGTGTAGACTTGTACTTCTGCCTTCATCAAGAACTTTGTCTTTGCCTGTACGAAACTGACTACCCTTGTCTCTCTTGTGTAACCAGTTGTCAGGTATCATGTGTTGTAGGTTAAAGTAATTAATTAAATGGAAGAATTCTTTTTAAAATGGAAGCAGCCTCAAACTCAGAGAAAGCTGCTTTTAAGTCCTTTAAAAAGGAACATGTTATTTTGAATGGTACTTTCTAGAAGTTAAAAGTTTCCAAGAATAGTTTAAACTTCCTGCAGTATAAATGCCTACAGAAAATATTTTCTATAATTGGATGGAAAGAGATTTATTTTCATATCTGATTTCTTCATACTAGACTCATTTTGAAAGGAGGAAAGATATGAAATTTCTAATCATTGCAATGTATATGCAAGAAGTCATTTTAAAAGTAGCTGTTCATAAAGAAATTGTATAATTTTAGAGCTATATTCTACCTTTTTAAAAAGAGTTATCTATGTTCTCTGAGGGAATATTTGCCTTGTTGTTTCTGTGGCTGAAATATGCCTTCTACAAAATATTATAATTTTTTGAGGACACAGGCCATTCCTTAATACTTTTTTTTTTTTTTTAAATCTAATGAGTAGTATAAAGTGTACAAGCTTGGCATGAAAAGGCATGGGTTCTTATTCTGGTGCTGTCACTTCCCAGCTATGTAACCTTGAGCTTCCCACTGACCTAAGAGTCATAGGAGATGGTATTTGGTGAATGCTGCCCTTGTTCCAGACACTGTGCTCAGAAGGCTACATACTTATCTCATTTAATCCTTAGAACAACTCCACCACGTGGGTATTATCATCACTATTTACAGATGACCACTCTCTGGGGGCCAGGGGGTACAAATGACTTAGTCTTGCTTCTTCAGAATATAGTTTTCATATCTGTGCATTTAAGAAAATAATACTTGATTTCTAGTCGTAAGGCTGATATCCCATCTGTGACTGTACTCTGAAAAAAGAAATGTTCTGTATAGTCCTCAAGGATTTTGTTATAATAGGAACCTTTCAAGAGATCAGTGATAATTAATCCTCGGATAGTTTGAGGAAGGTGGGAAAGAAGTTTCACTGCAGGAAAAAAAAAAAAAGCTTTTATAGAATATGTTCTAGAAACTATTCCTTTGTCTTTGTTTTCTAATGCCAAATTCTCTCAAGGGCAATTTATTGGTATTTGTCCCCAGTACCAAAAATTAACCAGACTTGGCCAGGAGGAGCTGAGCAGGCTTTGGAACTGGATCCTGCTGGTAAAGTGGAGTATGAAAGAGATGAAGGGAAAGATGGTTTACAGAGAAGAGGTCACATTGTCAAAAGTATGTTTCAGTATAAACAGTGAAGGCTGAAAATCAAAGCCAAGGTCAAGGAATACAGGCATGGTGCTGAGTACAAGAAATTGTCATCAGGGCATTACCAGGCCCCTTGCATTATGCACATTTAATCAAATATTTTAAATAGCTTTTTACTTGAAATCAACTGTCTTTTGGAACATTTATTTCAGTAGTTGCCTAGCATTCCCATGTATGATTTTATCCAATTTATTTATTCAGGTTGGACATTTAAATGGTTCTCAGTTATCCAGCATATAATAAATAATACTTTGAGAATGCCTCTGATTGTCTTAAAATTTATTTTTATATCTTTTTTAATTTTAAAATTTATTTATAAAATAAAAAATATCAACAAAACCATAGGATAAAAGGGGTACAATTCTACACTATTTATACCACCAGAGTTCCGGATGAAACTAAGAGTCTTCATGTGGGAAGAAGCTAAGAAGTCTATTTGAGATATATTCCAAGGGGCCCATGACTTTAGTAATTTTTGCCTGAGCCCCGTAGCTAACATGCAGGTAGGCTAAAAGTATTGTCTGGGAAGATGGTGTCAGAATTGAGAATAGGAGTAGAGTGTTGTATTAAGGCAGAAAGTAGCTCCCAAGTAAGATGAAACTATATAAAAACCCCATCAATCTGACATAGGACCTATATTTATTCACATTAAGCACAAGAGTCTGTGTAGGTTAATTTCAGACAGGTATATCCTTTTTTTTTTTTAACCATTCACTAAATGAAATACAATAGATTGAATCATTTAGAAGAAATAACTAGGCCAATCCAGTGGAGCCTTGTATGAAATTATTTGCATCCTTATTATTTAAGATTTTTAATTTGAAAACTAGCTAAATTAATCTTTAAGAAAGGCTTCTGCATTTATTTTTAGAATTATGTTGACTATGTTGATAATTAAGGTAAACAACCATTTGAATTATAATCCTCTTAAAATTATCTGAAAGATAGGTTAAATTAATATCATTTTTTTTTATCTTGACAACTATAGTAGTCAACATAAAAAACCTATGAATAGGTGTTTTTACTCCGGGGCTGGCTTCACGGGCGGGTAACAGACCACCAGAGACACACAGCTGAGCTGAGAACGCAGTTTAATCTTTATTCACGAGCGGGCAATGTACTCCTCCATCTTTCTCCTCTGGCGGCAGAGAGGGACTCCCAAACTAATCACCACACAGATCTGTCCCGCATCCTTCTCCTTTGGCGGCTGGGGCAGAAACTCAGGAAGTACTTAGGATAGGGTCGGGGAGAAGGGAGTAGCGTGAAAATTAGCAAGGGCTAAAACAAATCTCCCGTAGGGGGAGAGTGCATAGCAACAAATAGGGTCTGTTCAGGACAAATCAAAGTTTAACGTATACTTCTCTTTTTAAGTTTAATAATTTGTCCAGAAAGGAATGATTTATTTGATATAGTTATATAGGTATAAACTTATAAATTTAAATTCAGGATAATACATTCAGATAAATTAATGGTAGTACAATTTTACTTGCTTAAGTGTAAAGTTTCTTAGCTGTAACAAGTGAAAGCAAAACACTAGTTCATGAATATGTTGATTTTTTTTCCTGCTATGGGTATTAATGGTCTTCATTTGATCTGTTATGATGCACAAACAGCCATTTATAAAAAGGTTAAATTCAAGTCAAGCAAGCTAGTCAGTAACTGACATATCACAAATACGTTTATTTAATATTCTCTATTTCCTTATTTTTTCTGTCTCTTGGTGATTTCTGTTCCACACACAGCTGCTGTTTAGCATTAAACTTCAAAATTTGACAAGGTGACATTTAGGTGAAGCACTGAGTTGAAATATTAACTCAGTCATATTTTCAGGGCATACCTTCTGATTTATTTATGGGCCTATGGATACTCTGATGATTCTTAGCTCAAACTCTTACTTGGGTTTGATTTCACCTTCCTGCATTATCATAAGTGAAGAAAGGGGATCTTCTCATTTTAAGGAATAGTCATGCTAAGTAAGAGTAGATTGAGTGTCATTCTGGAAATTTCGGAATGTCCACAGCCCTTTGCAGTGGTTGATTTGCAGGTGGGAGCCAGGGTCTCCAATCAGGCTTCCTGTGCTTTTGTACTATGCCTGCTTATTAGCCTGGTATGCTACTGCCCTGATCCCTGGCAGTTTTATTATTTAAATTGCTCTTAAAATCTTATATTTAAATTTAAAAGGCGGATGTTTGGCTTCATGGGGTGGGGTGGTGGTGGGGGTGGGTGGGGTGAGACACAGTCTTTGGTGGCGGGAATGGTGTTAATAATAAAATAAAATAAAATCTTATATTTCATTTTAACTGTATATATCACAAAAGCTTTAGTATTGGGTGAGAAGCATCAAACATATATGTTATACTTTGAGTGTTTCCTTCCACATTTCATTTAACCTTTTTATTCTTTTTTAAAATTGATTTAATTATGAACAAGTTCATTGAATAAGATATGAACAAGTTCATTGAATAAGAGGGGTACAGTTCCACACAGTTCCCACCACCAGATTTCTCCATCTTAGTTCCACTATGTTCTCACAATGACACTTGTTATTGTCTTACAATTCAAGCCAAGTTGTGATACTATGAGAAAGCTATTTTATCAGAGCAAAATTGGAAGTACCTTAGTAGATATTCATGAAAAATAATCTATATGGGTTGTTTTTTTTTACAGTATAAAATTAAAGGGTATATTTACAAGAAAGAAAATCCAGAAGAATAATAAAGGTGAGAGGTATTTACCCAGTTGGTGTTTGAGGTCTGTTTTTAGTGTGTCTGTGAGCCTGATAAGGTAGTTGTCTCAGCACAGCATATCAGCACCTTTCCCACTCCACCTCAGCCCATCTATTATGAGTTCTTTTGTTCCTCCTAATTATTCCATTTTTCAAAGTAATAGTTTTAGATCAAGGCAAAGTCCTTCCTCTGACAATGTTCAGGGACTTTCTCTTTACAATATGTTCTCATTCTTCTTTTCAGATACCCTCATCTCAGTGATCCTGAGACTTTGAAAATCTAAAAAGCCATTCCTTCCTTTCAAAGGAAAAAAAAATATATGCAATTAAATATACTTTACCTCCTGTAAGAGAAAAAAAGGGGGTGGTGTTCAGATGAAAGACTATAAAAATTTAGCTAAAGGGCTTTTTAAAAATATTAACTCAAATAACTTAGTAGTCATTTAAGCTTACCTAGATTTGAGAACATCTAGTAGAGGTGGCTCTTGTCTAGCTTAGTGAGAGAAAATCTTTGATATAATAATTGTCCTTGCCAGATTTTTTGTTCAGTTTTAATTATTCTTATGTTGATTAGTCAATCCTTTTAATGATTTTTTCCAGTAAGTTGATGGTGAGAATATTTTGCAAACACATGTCACAGAGAGATGAGAAATTGTATCCGTGTGTCAACAGTGGTGCTGTAAACCATTAACCCACCAATAAAGTGAACTGGAAAAAAAAAGGAGATCTCTTTTTGCTTTGGGTTTTCTACTATGGAGAAATTTGTATGTCATTTTTATAATATCTTAATCATTGTTTAAACAAACCATTTCTCTCTTACTTGGATTGGTGATGGTTTATTTTTAAGACAATATGCTAATACTATGGTGAGTTTATTCTGACATTATCATTTCTATCAGTTATGTCTCTTGTCAGTCATGTCAGTATAAAACCTGCCAAGTATACACATTTCTTTCTCTAATTGCCAATTGACTTTTTCTGACTACTTATTAAGGAACCCCAGGAGACCAGTAGCTATAACTGCAACATGGCTGCTGGAGACCAGATACTACTTGTTATTTTCTTTTTTTTGTAATTTTTTATTAGTGATTTAGTAATGATTGACAAGATTGTGGTATAAAAGGGTTATAATTCCATACAATTCCCACTACCAGAATTCAGTATCCCCTCCCCTCCATTGGCAGTTTCCCTAGTCTTTATCCCTCTGGGAGTATGTATCTAAAGATCTTTATGGGGTGCAGAAGGTAGGAGGTCTGGCTTCTGTAATTGCTTCTCTACTGTCCATGGGCATTGGCAGGTCGATCCATACCCCCAGTCTGTTTCTGTCTTTCTCTAGTGGGGTAGAGGTCTGGGAAGGTGGGGTTCTGCGATATACTGATGAGGCTGTCTGTCCAGGGAAGTCAGGTTGGTGTCCTGGTAGCATGTACACCTTGGTGGCTGAAAAGCATTAAGATATAAAGCAGAACGATTTTTTTTTAAATAATCAGGAACATAAAGGAAAAAGTATAACAGATGAAATTTAGGGTTTTCATGTTGGAAGGATCTAGGCAGTCTATTTTAGGTATATTTCAAGGGGCCCATGACTTTACTAATTTTTGACTGAGCCCAATAGCTAACATGCAGATGGGTTAGGATATTATCAGGGAAGATGGTGTCAGAGTTGAGGATAGGACTAGAAAGCTGGATAAGGGCAGAGAGAAGCTCCCAAATATGAGAAAAGTATATAAATACAATTAATCATCTCTCTATTCTAATAAATAGCGAACCAACATGTTGCTTATAAATGAATCAAAGGTCCTTATAATAAGTAACAAACTAAGAAGGAACTGCATAAAATTTACAGCTAAAGAATATACTAGAAATATTAGATATGTTAATGATCAGAATGCAATTGCTTGCTAATGAGAATCAATTTAGAGTACATTGCAAATATATAAAATTATAATTGAACATTTTTCCTATCTCTGCTTCTTAAAATTTTAATCTTTCACAGTGCTTCACAAGCAGTAAAGCAGGTCTGCAGGTGTCTATCTTCTCTTCCTCCATCTCCCCCTCTCCTCTCAATTTATCTCTGTCTTATCCAATAAAATGGAAAAAAAAAAAAGGCCTCCAGGAGCAGTGGATTGGTAGTGCAGGCACCAAGCCCTAGTGAATATATCTATATATATATTTGGGCACTAAAATTATATGACAGTATTACTCACTATAAAGTAGTAAGTAAAAAAATGATCATTTAGAAGTTCCCCTTTTCATTACTAATGGCTATCTTTACAAATCTCGATTAGAGAAATAGTAGCAGGAAGTGAAGGCAAAGACCAATGGAGAGTCCTGACTCCACCACTTATCACTATAAGGATGGAATTCAACTTCCCCAGCCTCAGGCTTCTGATCTAAATACACTGGGATTAAAAATAGAACGTACCACACAGAGCTGGTAAGAAAACTATGAGGGAAAGAGTATAATAGTACACGGTCTTACTATAGTAATTTATAGTCACTTATTTTATGTCACAACTCCACAAAAAAGAGTGGTGATGGGGGAGACTGCATCTTACTAAAACAGAAGTATTTCAAAATAATTTCAGTTCGAGACAGACGCCTACCAATTACAAAGGTGCTTTGTTTAATAGAGATGTGACACTAGATCAGATTCAGAGAAGAAACAGTAAATACAGTTCAACAACAACAACAAAAATGATGCCTTCTTTGAAAACTCAAGAATCAAGGAAATCTGGAAAAGATGGAACTGAAAGATAAGATTTCTTTTTCATTTTTATTTGATAGGACACAGAGAAATTGAGACTAATAGGAACGGATGGGTGAACTTTTATGTAATTTAAATCAAATGAAAGCCATGCTAGACTAGAGTACTGATTTAGTAATCTTTTATTTTTCTGTGAATCAAGAATTGTAGGAGGAGTGTGTGTGTGTGTGTGTGTGCGTGTGTGTGTGTGTGTGTTGGGATGGGGTACAGATGGTTGGAACATTTTGATCTCCAAACCACCTATATCGCAGTGTTAGTATTGAAGTTAGAAGGTTGACATCTCAAGCTTAGCATTTCTGGATACAAACTGAAGCAAAAAGGCAGCAGTAGCATAATGTGACATAATGTTGCAATGATTTAGTTGAGGTCAGCAAAGGCAATGTAACAGGGTAAGGTATCAAGAGGAGAGGCATCAAGAAATACAGGCAAAGTTGCAGAGGTTCCAGGACCAGGAGAAAAACAGGTCTTAAAGAGAATGGGAAGGATTTTTAGAAAGAGTTTATAATAACAATTTATTGTTATCATCATTATTATTATTAACATTATTATTGAGTTACTTGGGAGCATGGTTTTCTTTGAAAATTCCATGGTTAAGATTTATTGTACTAAAAAAAAGACTTACTGTACTATACTTAGCCTCACCATGATTTATGTCATTTAATGCTATCTACTATTAACTATATCTTAGATGCTGATAGAACCAGTTAAATTCTGATCTATCTGATCTAAGGTTGTAGGTAGCATAGTCATTTTTAAAGTTATTTTTAGAAATGCTTTAACAATTTAAGCTCAGTGTTAGAATTCAGTTTATAAATTAGAAACATTAATTGCTTAGACTAAAAGAATACATACTTAGAATGAAATCTAGGCAGTTAAAAGACTTGAAACTATTTTTCCCCGACATGCTGAGTAAATAGTGATTTTTAAGTTAGTAGGAATATAATTTAACACCATTCCCACCACCAAAGGTTTAGTCCCCACCTCCACCCCCCTAGGGTGGACCTGGAGCCCACTCTTTGGTGTAATACTCCAAACCCTGTTCAAGCCCTGTTTTTTGTATCACTTTCTGTTCTTATTTCTCAGCTTCTATGAGTGATATCATCCCATATCCATTCTTCTCTTTCTGACTTATCTAACTTAACATGATTCCTTCAAGCTCCATGCAAGATGAGGGGAAAGTAAATTCATTATACTTACTAGCTATGTAGTATTTCATTATGTATATATACCACAGCTTACGCAGCCACTCATCTATTGTTGGACACCTGGATTGCTTCCAGAGATTGGCTATTACAAATTGAGCTGCTGTGAACATAGGTATACACATATTTTTTTGGATGGGTGTGTTTGACTCCTTAGGCTATATCACCAAGAGAGGAATCTCAGGGTCATGGATTAGGTTCACTTCTAGTATTGTGAGAGTTCTCCAGGCTGTTCTCCACAGACCAATTTACATCCCCACCAGCAGTATGGGAGGATTTCTATGCCCCCCCCCCCCACACAACATTTACAGCAATTATCATTGCTATCATTACTGATGCATTCTATTATCACAGGGGTGAAGTGAGGCCTTTCTTAACACATAGGGCTACCTAGTTCTATTTCAAATGGCACACTCTCTAACAAAGTTACATGAGATAGATATAGGCCTAGACACCCTCCTCTCCTACTTCCTATTTCATGTGCCTCAATCACTGTATCTACTCAACTAACTAAACAAAAGAAAGATATATCTCCTAATCTCTTCTGACCAAATCAGCATTATTGTCACCCCTTAATAATCTCTAGAAGTAACACTATACAATTGACTAAGAGATATACTGATGAAAGGACAATTATTAGAACCTTTATTAGAATTGTCAAACAAGTTATTGCTATAAAACACCAGGTTAACTTAGACCCAACTAAAGTTCTAGGTATATTTCCTCCCTAAATTGAGGTCAGACCCCATAAACCTGATTTTGGTTTGGATGCAACAAATGACACTCAATGGTTTAACAAGTGGAAGAAAGTCTAAGCTTGTCAGATAAATAAGGGATTACAAAATCTGGATAAGGGCAAGATTCTGGCTTACTTAATGGTGACCTTTTTGGTCACTATCAGCCTAGCCTATCATCTGGGTCCTTAATCAGGGAATCCTTGGATTTCCCTATAGATGTGATGAATCTATCCTTCTAGTAGACACCTTTCTCCACCATCACTGGTTACTTCCATCAGGAATGTCAACATAAGCCCTCTTGTGGTCTCTCCAGGACTTTGCACTCACTATAAAGTAGCAATGGTAGGGACTTCTCCACTCTCTGAAGGGAGGCTGGGTCATCTTATTCTGTCATGCAAGGAAGACTGGTCCTGAAATGAGTGCAACCTAGAATGTTCCCAGCTGTGACAATGGCCAGTGAACTGAGACTGACAAGGACTCAGAGGTTATACAGGCTCCTGTGCTAAATATGAATATATATGGGTCCTGAGCCAGATCAATATTAACTGAATTTATGTATTTTATTCTATTTTTGGAGCTACTTTCTGCCCTGATCCAGTTTTCTAGCTCTATTCTCAACTCTGACAATATCTTCCCAGATTATATATATATTATCCTATCTTCCCAGTATATATATATATATATATATATATATATATATATATATATATATTCCTAACCCCTAACCCTAACCCCCAGATAATTTTTTTTTATTTATTTAAGAAAGGAGACATTAACAAAATCATAGGATGGGGGGGGGGGTACAATTCCACACAGTTCCCGCCACCCGTCTCCATATCCCATCCCCTCCCCAACAGCTTTCCCATTCTCTATCACTTTGGGAGCATGGACTCAGGGTCCTTGTGGGTTGCACAAGGTGGGAGGTCTGGCTCCTGTAATTGCTTCCCCGCTGAACATGGGCATTGACTGGTCGATCCATACTCCCAGTCTGCCTTTCTCTTTCCCTAGTAGGGTGGGTCTCTGGGGAAGCTGAGCTCTAGGACGCATTGGTGGGGTCTTCAGTCCAGGGAAGGCTGGCCAGCATCCTGATGGCATCTGGAACCTGGTGGCTGAAAAGAGAGTTAACATACAAAGCCAAACAAATTGTTGAAGAATCATGGACCCAAAGGTTGGAATAGTAGAAATGAAGTGTTGTGGGGTACTCACTGCAAACTCTAGTGTACTTGTGCTTTCAGGTATATATTTGCCCTAGTTTATGGATACGTGTGACCATATGCTCTATCTCCTGGAACCTGGTCTATATCTAGGTTTTGGGACTTTGTTAGGAAGTGAACCACCTGGGATGGAATTAGAGACTACTATGAAAGGAAAGGTCTCACCCGAGCGATGAAGCTGAAGGGTTGTCGTTCCACACCTGAAGTCTGTGGACACAGTCTGAAGTGAAGCATGCTGGGGTGGCACTCGTTGCATTGATTAGGTAGCAATCAGCAGATGCAGTATTATTTGATAAGAATTGGGAGACGCATACGGGAAAGTGGGCCCTACTCTAGGGTCCCAGGACTGGGGGAAATTTAGGCTCTATAGTGGAGATGTGAGATTCCTGCTGTCTTAGGGTTCAAGAAGACAATGGATAGTTACTGTTATCACATTATTTGGTAATTGGGTTAACTTTGAAAAGTCCCTTTGTTAGACATACAATCAATTTTCCCCCTCTCATATTAATTAAATAGTGATTTATATGACTACAGTTTAATAGGGGTGTACATAAACAGCATTCCCATCACCAAAAGATTGTGTCCCATCCCACCCACCTACCCCCACCCCTACCCCCCCCCCCAGCCCAGGGAGCCGCATGCCCACTCTCCCCCTCACCACAGGGTTTTTACTTTGGTGCCCTACCCCCAGATAATATTTTTAGTCTACCTCCATGTTAGCTACTAAGCTCAAGCAAAAATTACTAAAGCCATGGGCCCCTCAGAACATACCTAAAATAGACTTCCTAGTTTCTTTCCACCCTAAGATACATATTCTCATCTGCTCCATTTCTGCTTTTTGGTTCCTGTTTGTTAAACACTTTTGTCTTATTTTATATCTTACCACCTTTCAGCCACCACATTGCAGATGCTATTATGATTCCATCCTGATTTCCCTGGGCAGACAGCCTCACCAATGTGAGGTCTCTCCAGAACCTTACCCCACTAGGGAAAGATAGAAATAGGCTGGGGATATGTGTTAACTTGCCAACAGCCATGTCCTGTGGAGAAGCCAGATATTCTATCTTCTGCACCCCCCAAAATTTTTGATCCATACTCTTAGAAAGTGAGAAATATTAGGGGAAGAAGACAGAGGACTCTGAGCTCTAATTCCATCAGCACCCGGTGATAGAAGAGGACAAAAGGAAGAACATTCTGAAGTACTAATAGCCTGAAGTATGACATAAAGGAAGAGAAGGCAGGGCCATAGAAAAAAAATGTACATATCTGTGACTTCAGGAGAATCACTGCAGTTTCCAGTGGAGGAAATGGGAATACAGAACTCTGGAGGTGGGAACAGTGTGGAATTATACCCTTGTTTTTAAAATAATTTTGTAAATCAATAAACAATAGTAAAATAATCATGAGGAGAAAAGAAATACAACAACATCATCTGAGTATTTTATCAAAGTTAATTGTTTGAATTCGGTATTTTACAATTTGATTTCTCTTTGTTTAGAACAATTGGCATTTGATGATTTTATAGGTGTTTGAAGTGATTAAGGACTTAGGTCAAAATTGGTAAGGAGTCAGTCTAATTTTATTTTTACTAAAAAAGCAGTCTGTTTTCAAATAGGAGTCAACTGGATTTTTCTGCACTATGTAATGTGAACTTTCATCTAAGAAAATGCTTCTATCTCACCAGGAGTCTTGCCATATAGATAAGATATTGGCATTTCCTCTAAATGGCACCTAGGAAAGCTAAGATCTGACCTTGGACAAGTCTCTCTGTTGCAGTGATTCTCTAATGCATTTCTGAATGGCTCTATCATCTCAGTGCCTTTGTACCATTTCTTACTCTCTGTTCTGATTCTGATAACTGACAGCTGTATGTGTATACAACTCCTATGGTTTAAAAACATCTTCTCATTAGCAACACAAAGATTTGTGAATGTATAGTATTACCAGCTCCACTATGCAGAGAAGATAATAACAGTGTATAGAGATTTAGAAAGGCTTCTGCTTTGAAAGGTCTCAGGTATGTCCAAAATGACTTTGTTAGTTATACTTTCATTTTTCATTCAGGTAGAGAGGTGAGGGAGTGTGTGTATGTATGTGTGTGTGTGTAGACAGGGAGAGATAGTGAGAGAGAGAGAGAGATCACAG
Source organism: Erinaceus europaeus (assembly GCF_950295315.1). Lineage (NCBI taxonomy): Eukaryota > Metazoa > Chordata > Mammalia > Eulipotyphla > Erinaceidae > Erinaceus > Erinaceus europaeus. Next base: position 71,655,174 of record NC_080165.1, on the reverse strand, counting down.
TACCAGAACTTTTCTCAGTGCTATATCTTGGTACTACTCTCAGGGCACAAATGTAGGCCATATACAGGGTAAGGCATGTACCTTACCCTGTAAGCTATCTCTCGAGCCCTATCTATATTAGTTACTTTTTTGAATAAGGGAAAGCTGTCTTAGTGCATATACTCAAAGAATATACAAGGCAAAATACTTAGCCATAGCTCTTTAATGTTTCTTTTGATTAATTTCCAGTAAGATTTTAGAGCACTGAAACAGAGGATAGTGAGTACTGGTAGAAAGAGAAAAGAAGATAATTTTATATTTGTGGATATTCAGTACAGTTGATGCAATTTTAAGGACACTGTCAGGATAAATTTGAGCTAAGAGTATATGAAACAATGGGAAGATGGACTTGCTTAAAAATAACACAAAACAGGACTGGGGGAAGTAGGGGCTCTATAGTGGAGATGTGAGGTTCCTGCTGTCTTAGGGTTCAAAAAGACAATCGATAGTTAATGTTATCATCACATTATTTGGTAATTGGGTTAATTTTGAAAAGTCCTTTTGTTAGGGTTTGCTGTACAGTACCCAGTATCTTGTATATAGCTGTGCTATTGGATGCTTCTGATCTACTTGGTTTAGGCTTTTGAGAGAGTCCACCTATCAAATACACAGCCTATATATTAAAAAGATTCAGTTTGTGTTTTGAAAAACTTTGAGACATACAATTAATTTTCCCCCTCTCAAATTAATTAACTAGTGATTTATATATCTACATTTTGCTAGGAGTGTACATAAACACCATTCCCACCACCAAAAGACTGTGACCCATCCCTCCCACCCACTCCCACCCCCCACTGGCCCAGGAAGCTGCATGTCTACCCCTCACCACTGGGTTTTTACTTTGGTGCCCTACTTACAATTTAGTCAGGTCCTGCTTTTAGTTTCCTTTTCAGATCTTCTTACTCAACTTCTGCTGATGAGTGGGATCATCCCATACTCATCTTTATCTTTCTGACTTAGTTCACTTAACATAATTCCTTCTAGCTCTGTCCAAGATGGGTCAGAGAAGGTGGGTTCATTGTTCTTGATAGCTGCATAGTATTCCATTGTGTATATATACCACAGCTTTCTCAGCCACTGAAAGCAGAAGTACACTAGAGTTTGCAGTGAGTACCTCCCTAACACTTCCTCTCCACTATTCCAAGCTTTGGGTCCATGAGTGCTCAACAATTTGTTTGGCTTCATATGTTAACTCTCTTTTCAGTCACCAGGTTCCAGATGCCATCAGGATGCTGGCCAGGCTTCCCTTGATTGAAGACCCCACCAATGTGTCTTGGAGCTCAGCTTCCCCAGAGACACACCCTACTATGGAAAGAGAGAGGCAGACTGGGAGTATGGACCGACCAGTCAATGCCCATGTTCAGCGGGGAAGCAATTACAGAAGCCAGACCTTCTACCTTCTGCAACCCACAATGACCCTGGGTCCATACTCCCAGAGAGATGGAGAATGGGAAAGCTATCAGGGGAGGGGGTGTGATATGGAGATTGGGTGGTGGGAATTGTGTGGAGTTGTACCCCTCCTATGGTTTTGTTAATTAATCCTTTCTTAAATAAAAAAAAATAACACAAACAAACAACAACAAAAAACTCCTAACATAAAGACTTAAAAAGGGACAACAAAATATCTGACTTAGTATGCTGCTTTGCCATGTCTACAAGGAGATATTTCTATGATTATCCTGCCATTGTTTAAAGCTCTTGACATCTGCTGAGTAGTAGCAGAATGTAACATGTATCTAACATGCTCTCCTTTCTTTTATCAATAGTCATAGAGTCCTGAGGGCATCCTTGGTCACGTACAGGATAACCTTAACTCCAAGGGACCCCACACTAGGATGTGTGCTTGATGCTAGCAATGAAATGTAAACCTAAGCCATGTTTATTCAATGATCAAGTTGGAACCCTCTATGTAGAAAAATAGCTTGAAAGGGATTTACCAGAAGTATTTAGGACTAGACTCTGTGTTTGGGAAGGGCGTTGATGCTAGGTACAAAAGAAGAAGGTGTTAACATCAGGAGCATCACCATGTTCTCAGGCATCTAATGTTGAGTTTACTCAACATAAAATGACAAAAAATGTGTTATGAAAACAGATTTAAATCAACTTTAATGCAGGAAAATGTTTTCAGGTAGTTACTAGGTTCAAGAGGAAACATTTTCAGAGCCTGTGGGAAATTCTTATGAGTAAAACAACAAAGATATTTCAGTCTGTTATTTGATAGAAATTGTACAATATTAGGAAACACTCTAACAAATCCTTGGAAATATTTAATAGTGTCTGAAAGAATTGGCTGACTTATAAAAAAAAAGTGAGTATCAAAACATAAGGCAGATATGTTCTCTTAGAGAAAAATAAGACTTGACTTTCTCTTAAGAATGCAGTGGCTTTTAAAACATTATTTGTAGATAGAAAAGTCTATACCTTCTGCCATTTGGGTTCTTTTTTAGTTACTCATTTCTCTTTTTTCCTATCATTTTATTGGGGTCTTATAGTATAGTTGTTGGCACACGGGTATGATATCTCATCTCCCTGTGAACAAAACACTCTCACCCCCAACCTATGTTCATTTCCACTATCATGAATTAAGTTCCAAAGCCCCTCTGCTCCCTCAGTCTCCTCTCTTCCCCTCCTTCCTCAGAGTCCTTTTTTATGGTGCAATACAACCAAACCCACTGTTCAATTTCTCTTCTTTTTAAAAATATTCTTTTGAAGGTCATGAAACCCATAATCTGGAAACCAAAATGACTATTAGTTTTGGGCTTCCCCAGTAGCATGGATTCCAGTAACCATTCTTTAGCTGGAACCCACTCTTTTTTGCTTTTTGAGGAGGTTTATCTTTTGATTCTTCTTCAATCCATTCTGCCCCATCCTCACATTTCAGACCTACTTTCAACTTACTATAATAGCCAATGCAGACTTCCATAACAAAGCACTATAGACTTCATAATGTAAACAACAAAGATTTATTTTTAGAGTTTTGGAGACTAAGAAGTCTAAAATAAAAATGCTGGCCATTTTAGCTTCTAGTGAGGACTCCTTCCATAGCTTATAGATGATCACCTTCTGACTCTGCAGAGATAGAGATAGAGATAGAGGTATATAAAAACGAGTAATTCTTCTCAGAAGCCCAGCAATCCTGTCAGATTAAAGCCCATCCTAAGACTCCATTTAGTTTTAATTACTCTTTGTAATCTTCATCAAACTGAGATCTAGGACTTCTGTATTCTCAATAAATGATTATCGTGGTGGTGGTGATGGTGATGGTGAGTGTATGTGTGTGTGTGTGTGTGTGTGTGTGTGTGTGTGTGTATGTGTGTGTGTACATGTGTAGTCTTGCTGCTTAATTCTATAGCATGAACTTCTTGCAGAACTATACTGATGACTACTTCGTTGATCGTACAGTTATATATCTCATTTTATTTTTAGTTTGGCTTTTTTTAAATAAATTTTATAAAAATGAATTTCTTGATGATGGCACTCTACTGCTTCAACAACTGGCTGTTAATAATTGTCAGCAGCAGAAATTTCATCTCAAAAACTACCTAACATTGTGGCCTCATTCTACCTCTCCCCTATATGTTTGTTTGGATTTCTCTACTTTTCCAGATTTACTTGGAAATCACACTTCTCCAAATTTCCTCCGCCTAGCACTTCTCTCCCCTTTATCTTCCTTGCTCTTGCTTCTTCTCTATGTAAGTCTGCTGATTTCCCACTATTTATTCTCCATTTCACTTTATTCCTAAATCATTCCCCATTCTACCTAAACCCCTAAGTCCCTTGGATTGCCAGAGAACTTCCTATTCTCTCCCAACATTCATTCTACTGCTGTCTTCACCCGTGGCCTGTGTCTCCCTGGACAGTCATTGTGCTGCTCTTCTACCACCTGCTCCTAAGTGCATCTTTCTATCCAAAGTCGAATTATTTAAAAGGCATCAATGTGGTTTCTACTCAATAAATTCTTGATACATACTTTGAAAGAAGGAGCATATGCATTTATATGTGACACTCAAAAGTTAACTTATTATCTCTGTTTTATAAATTCACCCTCAATTTTTTATTAGGAGCTATGTAAAGTGTGCTCTCATAGAAGTGAGATTGTAGGAGATGGTTTCATTCCCATGGATATTTTAAATAAATTATTCAGATCTAAATGGTAACCAGCAGTCTTTTCATTATTCACTATAAAATTTTTTCATGATTGATATGACAATTACCAGGTTAAAAATATCTCAGGATAGTTTTAAATAACAATGTGTGGTTTCATCTGTGAAACAACTGCTGAGGACACAAATTGACTGAACAGACACAGTATTAGCACTGCCATAGGTGTTTTTATGTTTTCTTGTTATTAACATTTGGTGCATGGTAGTGATGTGAAAAAGTTCAGTCCATTAGAAGTCATTTTATTTCTAATTTGTAAGTTATAGCTCACCATTAAAAAAGTAAAAAAGATAAAAAGAATCCAAGCAACCAGTTCAACAATTCAACTTACTATATTTTTTATTGAGTACCTATTCAACTTGCAGGATAATTTAAAAGTGTTTTTATTTTAATGAGAGTGAGAAATACACAGAGAGAGATAGAGATATGAGAGAGATATAAGAGCACTGCTCATCTATGGAAGATAGTGCTGTTGGGGATTAAATTTGGAGTCTCAGAAATCAACAGTCTTTTTGCATAACCATTATGCTGTCTCTTTCCTGTTTACCAGATTTTTATTGAGTGTCTACTATATGCAGTGTGATGTGTATTGAGAGGTGTGTGTTTGTATATCTGTATGTAAAAAATTCCTTGCCATTTAGAAACTACAAAGTAGGTGATCTTCATTGAATATCAGATAATAATAGTAAAAATAAGAGGAAAATGAGGTTGTACTTTTAGACAGTATGCTTTAGGAATTTGCAAGTCAATGATAGAAAATATAATATGCACGCATTTGTACCTGATGTGTAGAAATATACAGGCATGAATGTAATTAATTCAGTTGTTCTAAAATATGAATTTTAAGAGCTCAAAGTAGTGAAGCCTAGGGAATTCATATTGTAGTATGTTAACAAAAACTACTATTTGGAAAACTGGAGATTTGAGCTTTAAAGCTGACGTTCTTTGACACTCCTGACTCTAGTCCTAGGAAGGCTAGTCCTCATTCTGGACTTGCTTCTTTCTTTAATGAGAGAGATAAAGAGATAGAGATAGAGATATCAAAGCACTGCCCAGCTATGACTATGACTATGCTAGAGATTGTATCTAGGACCTCAGAGCCTCAGATATGAGAGTCTTTGCATAGCCATTATGCTATTTCCCCAGCATTCACACTGGACTTCTAAAAGCCATCTTAAGTAACTGTAGACTTGATGTAATTTCCCATATCTTCCTACTTCAGAAGAGGCTTTCCGTTATTGTATCTTGATTGCCTACACTCATTTATAACAATAGCCTTTTTCCTTCTTCAAGAACATTTTCACGTCTTGAAATGGACTAAAACCAAAGTCGGATTTTGATTTCTCCATTAACTCAAGAAATTCTTGTGAGTCTGTTTGAGGTACTAGACCTTATGTGAGCTACAGATATATCAAAGGAAACAAAATAGGCACAGTCTAGCTTTTGCAGAGTTAATTTGAAAGAAGGCAACTAAGCATAGAATGACAAAATACGGTCTATGGTGGAGAAATACAGCATTATGGAGAATTGATTTTGGAGCTGAAAAATTTCAGTGACTTTTTTTTGTTACCTGACTGAGCACTGAATCATAAAGTATAGAGGGTCACAGAAGGATTTGACAAGGACTAAAATAACACATGAACTGTAACACAACTAATTCTGAACTTCACTAGTCTTCAATGGCTATCTAAAATATAACTTTATGTCACAGAGCTTTTCTGTTCAAAGGAAATTCCCATGCATCCACCTTTAGAATTTATGTGTGCTTTTATGTAAAGAGAACACTCTGCTTTTAAATCAATTATTATCTTTATTTATTGGATAGAGACAGCCAGAAATCAAGAGGGAATGGAGATTATAGGGAGGGAGGGAGGGAGGGAGAGAGAAAGAGTGAGAGAGAGAGAGAGAGAGGGAGAGATTAGAGGAGAGGAGAGGGGAGGAGAGGGGAGAGAGAGAGAGATACCTGCAGCACTGCTTCAATATTCGTGAAGCTTTCCCCTTGAAGGTGGAGACTGGTGCTTGAATCTAGGTCCTTGTGCATTTGTAACATGTGCACTCAACCAGGTATGCCACCACCTGGCCCCTCTACTAACTTTAAATGTTATGTTTTTATTGTTTCTTTTGGTGTTTGGAATGTGCTTTCTCAGAGACACATTAAGTACGATCAGGTCCCCAGGGGAACCCAAAAGATTATTTATGTGTGATGTACTTGAGATAAAGTGCCAGATTTTTGGTTAGAGATATCTTATAAATGACTTATATTGAGGTGGGGAAATACTCATAGTTCCAGGATGAAATACAAACAAGATGTCTTCCATTTTGTAGATTTCAGAGGGAAAACAAGAGTTCCTTTTCTCTACTCTCTCCTTACTGAGCAACGTGAAGAATTCTATAAGGCTAGACCCTAAGCACCTGGAATAGAAGTTCTAGTTCTATTGAGTGGTAAGAGAAATATGTATGTGGTTGTTGATTTCAGAAGAAGTTGTCCTTACAGTACACCCATGAAAAAAACTACATTATATATACATAATCTTATAAAATTGTAGGGTATTTCAGAGCTCAGGTAATGGACTTTTTTCTCTCAGTTCCCTTATTCAGTCCCATGATCCTGGACACCACCACCACCACCACCACACACACACACACACACACACACACACACACACACACACACACACACACACACGAACTCTGGACTTGAATATCAACTGCTTATCACTTAGATAAATAATAGGGACACTCAACTTAGCATGTTCTAGACTGAATTTCTCATTTCATCCCTCCAAATATACCCTTCCTATAATTTTCTATATCTTTGTAAAAAGGAAAGCTTCATATTCGTGTGGGAACTTGGACCAAAATCTTGGCAGTATTCTTGAACCCTCCCCTCCCATATTCAGTTCATCAACAAATTTCCCCTAATACATTTAAAATATAGAGAGGCAGGGAGTATAGCTTCGTGGTAGAACAAATGGCACATATATGTGAAGCTATAGATTTGTTCCCCAGCATCACAAAAACCAAACAGGAACCTCACATTTCCACTATAGAGCCTATTTCCCCCAGTCCTGGAACCTTAGGGTGGGGCCCACTTTTCTGCATGCTGCTCTCAATTCAAATCAAATAATATTGCACCTGCGGATTGCAACTTAATCAACACAACGAGTGCCACCCCAGCATGCTTCACTTCAGACTGTGACCAAAGACTTCAGGTGTGGAATGACAACCCTTCAGCTTTATCACTCAGGTGAGACCTTTCCTTTCATAGTATTCTCTAATCCCATTCCAGGTGTTCCACTCCCCAATAAAGTCCCCAAACATAGATATAGTCCAGGTCCCCTGAGATAGAGCCATAGGTTCACCCATGCCCATAAACTAGGGGGAAAATATATACCTGAAAGCAGAAGTACACAAGAGCATGCAGGGAATACCCCCAACACTTCATCTGCACTATTACAGTCTTTAGGTCCATGATTGTTCAATAATTTGTTTGGCTTTGTATGTTAACTCTCTTTTCAGCCACCAGGTTCCAGATGCTGACCAGACTTCCCTGGACAGAAGACCCCATCAATGTGTACTGGAGCGCCACTTCCTCAGAACCCCACCCTACTAGGGAAAGAGAAAGGCAGACTGGGAGTATGGATTGACCAGTCAACGCCCATGTTCAGCGGGGAAGCAATTACAGAAGCCAGACCTTCCACCATCTGCAACCCACAACGACCCTGGATCCATACTCCCAGAGAGATAGAGAATGGGAAGGCTATCAGGGGAGGGGGTGGGATGTGGAGATCGGGTTATGGGAATTGTGCGGAACTGTACCCATCTTATTCTATGGTTTTGTTAATGTCTCCTTTCTTAAATAAATAAAAAAATAGTAATATATCCCGAATCTTACTTTTCTTCCTATTTCAGCTGTTATCTTTCGGGTCTCCCATCACCTTCATCTTTTGCCTGAATTATGGCCAATAATTTCCTAATGGTGTTCTCCATCCATCCTTGCTATTTTGGTTTATTCTTCAGCCAGCAGCAAGAGAAAATATTTTGAAACACAAGTAAGTTCCTGTAGGTATTTTTTTTCATGTTTTTTAATTTATAAAAATGAAACATTGACAAAACCATAGGATAAGAGAGGCACAACTCCACATAATTCCCACCACCAGAACTCTGTATTCCATCCCCTCCCCTGATAGCTTTCCTATTCTTTAACCCTCTGGGACTATGATCCCAAGGTCATTGTGGGATGTAGAAGGTGGAAAGTCTGGCTTCTGTAATTGCTTCCCTGCTGAACATGGGCATTGACAGGTCGATCCATACTCCCAGCCTGCCTCTCTCTTTCCCTAGTGGTGCATGGTTCTGTGGAATCGGAGCTCCAGGACACATTGGTGGGGTTCTCTATCCAGGGAAGTCTGGTTGGCATCATGCTAGCATCTGGAACCTGGTTGTTCTAGGCAAAATCTTTCAGTGGGTTCCCATCTTAGTTAAAAGCAAAGTCTCTTCCACAATTTGTAAAGTGCTTTATGTCCTGATCACCCGATTTTCAATTGAACTCACTTCTTACAATCTTTGCTTTCTCTTCATAGCTCAGTCACACCTCATTCCTTAGAGGAACCAAGCTCCTTTCACTGTTGAAGCCTTTTCCTTTCTGGTCTTTACCTGGCAGACCCTTCCCTCAGATGGTCACTTCCTTTTTTCTTTATCCCATACACATTTCTAACATTCCTATATACAATTAATTTTATCTTTTAATTTTTAAATACTTATCAGATAGAAATGAAGACATTGATAGTGAAGGGGGAGACAGAAGGAGAGATACCTGCAACCCTGCTTCACCACTCCTGAGGCTTCCCGTATGCAGGTGGGGACCAGAGACTTGAAGCTAGATCCTCACACATGATGTTATATGCACTCAGCCAGGTGCACTACCACTCAGCCCCATCCTGTATGAATTTATTGAAATAACATACCCTCTTCAATAGCCATACTATGTAGATTTTAGTACATTGGTAGGTATTTCAGGGATATTTCAACTTAATTGTACGGAGGCATGCTAATACCAGGATAGAAGGGAATAAAGACTGAGCTGTGCGTATTGCCGATAACACTTCTCACATCGAAGGCAAGATAGACTTCCCACCTCTAATGCAAAGACAAACTATTTCTGTAGCCAATTAGACTTGTTGTCTTTCCCTCTTGTTATGCATTTCCCAAGTTAAAGTTTTATTTTTAAAGATTTTATGCTTGCTACAGTTTTTTAGAGTTGCATATTTAGTACTTGATATAACTGGACATTACAAATGAAAAGACTATTAACTTCTGCCTGAAATAAGGAAAATAGTAAAGTCAATGTTAAGGAATGTAGAAAACTAATAAGGTGAGAATGTAAGTAAGTTCACAGAGAAAAGGAAAATAGAGAACTTTCTAGAATTATCTAGCAAATCTTTTTGAGCATCTGCTATGTGATAGACACTGTCCTCGGTAAGTTAGGGAAAATAGGTTACTATATAAAGAGACAAACAGCAGTAGTTTCCACCAAATGCATGGTAAAGTAAAAGAAATTTTCTCGTCTTTCAGACTGCCTATGATTGGTACTAAATAGACTTTAGAAGTCCAGTTTTTAATATTGATATTTCATAAATTAATAAGAGATTTCCATTTTGTTGATTGTTTTTCCAGTTAAACATATGGGATGATGTTGGGGTAGGTTAGAAGAACAGGAAGATAAAGGAGTCCTACCTAGTTTTTTCCTCTTAATACAAAGAGCTTTCATGTTGAAAGGTAGTTGTATCTGCCAGACATCCGAAGAGTTTAGTGGTGAAACCATTATCTTGATTACCATGGTGTCTGTGCACGTAGTACAAAGTGCAAGAACCTGTGCAAGGATCCTGGTTCAAGTCCCCAGCTCCCCACCTGCGGAGGGGGAGAGGGGAGGTTGCTTCACAAGTGGTGAAGCAGGTCTGCAGATGTCTATCTTTCTCTCTCTCAATTTCTTTCTGTCCTATCATCCTATCAAAAAAAAAAAATGACCACAGGAGCAGTGGATTCATAATGCAGGAACCCTAGCAATAACAGTGAAGGCAAAAAAAAAAAAAACATTAAAAATTAGAACTGGCACTGGGTGGTGGTGCACCTGGTTGAGCACATGTTATAATGTGCAAGGGCCCAAGTTCGAGCTCCCGTTCCCACCTGCATGGGGCAAACTTCACAAGTGGTGAAGCAGGGCTGCAAGTATCTCTGTCTCTCTCCCTATCACTCCCTTCCCTCTTAATTTCTGGCTGTCTTTATCCAATAAATAAAGACAATAAAAAAATTAAAACTGTTGGGGAGTCGAGTGGTAGTGCACACGTGGCGCAAATCCCTAGGACTGGCATAAAGATCCCGGTTCGAGCTACAACAACAATAAAATAAACAACAAGGGCAACAAAAGGGAAAGTTAATTAATTAATTAAAACTGTTTACATTTACTCCTGTGGACAAGTAGAAGGATAAAATACATCCTCTTTCTGTTTCATTTTATATAATGGTTTTCTTTCTTTTTAATTTATTTATTTTCCCTTTTGTTACCCTTGTTGTTTAACATTGTTGTGGTTATTGATGTCGTTGTTGTTGGATGGGACAGAGAGAAATAGAGAGAGGAGGGGAAGACAGAGAGGGGAAGAGAAAGACACCTGCAGACCTGCTTCACCACTTGTGAAGCGACTCCCCTGCAGGTGGGGGAGACGGGGGCTTGAACCCGGATCCTTACCCCCATCCTTGGTCCTTGCTCTTTGTGCTACGTGTGCTTAACCCGCTGTGCCACCGCCCGACTCCCTATACAGTGGCTTTCTATATAGGGCAATATGGAGGCAGAAAACATCAACTTTTCTTAAAAGTTATGTTAGTGATTATACTTGCTAGACTACTGCCACTACCTGTTTCCTCCACTGGCTCAGTCTCTCTCATTAAAACCTCTATAGATCTTTCTAGAAACTTTACTGCCAACACAGGTTCTATCTTCATGAGCCTGATTCTTAATTAGTTATGGAAAGATTGAGAGATGAGGCAGATTGGCCCCTCAGAATAATTGGTTCCAACTGCAACAAACCAGTATAAAGGTCTCAGCTTATTGTAGTCATACTGGCATCCAGGTTAGCTTTTCTTTTTTTTTTTAAATTTTTTTATTTAAGAAAGGATTAATGAACAAAAACATAAGGTAGGAGGGGTACAACTCCACACAATTCCCACCACCCAATCTCTATAACCCACCCCCTCCCCTGATAGCTTTCCCATTCTCTAGCCCTCTGGGAGCATGGACCCAGGGTCATTGTGGGTTGCAGAAGGTAAAAGGTCTGGCTTCTGTAATTGCTTCCCCGCTGAACATGGGCGTTGACTGGTGGGTCCATATTCCCAGTCTGCCTCTATTTTTCCCTAGTAAGGTGTGTCTCTGGGGAAGCTGAGCTCCAGGACACATTGGTGGGGTCTTCAATCCAGGGAAGCCTGGCCAGCATCCTGGTGGCATCTGGAACCTGGTGATTGAAAAGAGAGTTAACATACGAAGCCAAACAAATTGTTGAGCAATCATGGACCCAAAGGTTAGCTTTTCATTGGAAGTAACATATGACACCAGAATTAAGGGACTGATGATGAATAACTGAAAATTATGACTTTTAATCTGTTGGTATGCTTCTAAATTCTGCTTCTAAAATCCCTTCTGTTTCATTGGTTTAATCCCCCCTGCTTAACACTGTATTCTATTTACATAACCACTGTTAACTAAGCATCGCCCTGCCTGCAGGGCATTGGTTTAATCCCCACTGGTTCATGATGTCTTTTTGCTCTGTCCCCTCTCGTAGTACACCCTGATTTGCACTTTTCGCTCCACCCTCTCTATGTCACATCCTGTTTCCACCCTACTTGGCGAGTATATATATAAGGACAGGACTGTGATTATAGATAGTTTAAATGGCTTAGATTGTGCTGCGTTCCACTAAAGAGATACTGCGTACAGTTCAGCCATGAGTCTCTGGTCCTCTGCCTCCAGCCCGTGAAGCTATCCTAGCATTTAACAATGCAGAGAAAAGCATCTAGCCAGTTTAGACTTCTCAGTTGAACATGCTGAAGGTAGCAGCTCTAGCTAGAGAGGATGAAATATTTCTAATTTTCAATCCAAAATATTCAGCAATCGCTTTAGTAGGAACCTAACATATTGCTATTATAAGCTTGAAAGAGGGAGAAGCAGGGGTTAGAGAAAGGGTGAGGTTGAGGAAGTGGTACTTGAACTGAAAAACATCATATATATATGTGTGTGTGTGTGTGTGTGTGTGTGTGTGTGTATACACACACACATATATATATATATATATATATATATATATATATATATATATATATGATTTTAAATTTTAAAATGACCTGAGCCATGAAGCATTTGGGGCCATGACTTATTTTCAGATCAATAATGAGGTGGCAAATTCTATAACAATAAATGATAAGGAAGGGAGGGTGAGACTAGTATTGATCCTCTAGGCTTACTAGGAGACAATGAAAATCTGAAATTGAGAAAGTCACTCAGTTCAGAAAGTGGTAATGAGAAGTGAGCCAGGCTCCATTTCATGTATTAGGGGAGAGAGAGAAAGAGAGAGAGAGAGAGAGAGAGAGAGAGAGGGAGAGGGAGAGAGAGAGGGAGGGAGACAGAGAAGGAGAGAGCGAGAGCGCAATAGCTCCAAGTAGAAGCTCATGGTTTTACATTCCATTTGTCCTGGCAGCACTGTGGATCAGGAGTCATGCCAGGTGCCAGGCATTAATGGAAGAAGCAAGAATGCTCAACATATGGGAAGAGATGTAAAATCAGCAATAAATAAGTTTATTCTGCCAAATGTTGTAAATAGCAGCACATGTGCAAATAGGACAGAAAGGAGACACCGGGCAGACATCCGAGAATGAACCATCAGTGGCTGATAGTTTGGTGAATCTGTGGTAAAGGCCTTCCTGTGAATTACCCTGGACTTGATTATGAACTGATGACATTTTTATCTAACTTGGCAAATGGCACTGAAAGGAATGAGAATGGTAAGTAAGCCATAAGCCTGAAGTAGGGGGCATAGATTAGGGCACTGTGTTATAGGTCTGAGAAAACTATAGAGAAGTCCTTATTCTTGATCCTAAATCAATGCCAAACTCTGAGCCTGATACAAAAATAATCCCAAGAATAACAAGTTCAGGGGCCTAGGAATAATACTAAATGGTAATAAGAGTACAGGACTTTCAAGTCTGAAACTCCAGATTTGATCCCAACATCACATATGCCAGTTTCTCTCTCTTCCTCTCTCTGGTTTTCTCATAAACAACTAAGTAGACCTTTAGAAATAGGACAAGTATAGCTAAGTGACTACAGAAAATGTTAATGTTTCTGGAATAACTATAGTTGGAAGCCTTTGATCTTAATTTTTTGTCTTATTTTTTTTAATTTGGACTTCTCAACATTCCTTCTTTACACTTCTGGAAATTGAGGCTTAGTGAGTGAAATGAACTTGCCCAAGATCATCAAGTGAAAGAGTTGTGGAAGGAGAACTAAGAACCAGCTTCCAGGGGCAAGTTACCACCTCCAATCTGTCTTTTTCCCATTATCATTTACCAGTGAATGGAAAATTGGTATTTGACCTCAGGTCTGTCTGGTTTCAGGTTTTTAAAAAATTTTTATTTATTAAATGGAAGTATTGACTAAACAATTCTTCTTCTAGCGTTTGCCGACTAAACAATAGGATAAGAGAAGTACAATTCCCCCCTTATCCTATGGTTTTTATCAGTGTTTCCTTTTTATAATAAAAAATTATTTAAAAAAAAAAAAAAGAAGTTACCAGATAGACACCTGGCAGACCTGCTTCACCATCTGTGAAGTGACTCCCTGCAGGTGGGGGCTGGGGAGAGAGCATAATGGTTATGTAAAAGACTCTCCTTTCCTTGATAGCTTCCCTATTCTTTATCCCTCTAGGAATATGGACCCAGGATCATTATGGGGTGCAAAAGGTGGGAGGTCTGGTTTCTGTAATTGCTTCCTCATTCCCTACCCTTGTTTATCCACATTGAGGGCAAGGTCTTATAGGAGCCTACAAAGGGGTTCATTATGTTTTACTTGATGGAGATGACCAGTGACAATGGTGAGATGGAGCCACTAGAGGGCTATGCACACCATGTCTGTGTGGGAATACCAGGGCTCCCTGACTAAGGCCCCAGGTGATGGGATGGCCTGATAGTGACTAAACAGTCATCATTAAAGTATGCCAGTCTCTTGCCTTTATTTTGTACTCCTTACTTTGTCTGACAAGGTTAGCTCTGGAGTGATTGAGGGACATGCAATCGAAGGTAGGTAAGGAGGGTATCTAGGTCTAAGTAGGATCTATTTCATTAGGTACATTATGGTGTCTTTTTAGGTCTTTCTGCTTGCTTGCTACATTTATTGACTCACTGTAAACTATTGTGCACTTTTACTTTAAGGTATATGTTTCCCCTGAACTTATGAATACATGTACATATGCCCTATCTCATGGGCTCTGGTCTATACTCAAAGGACAGAAGCTGAAAATATTGCCCCTTAGATCAGGGACTAGATAGGGATGCCCATTATCACCATTACTTCAACATAGTATTAGAAGTCTTCCCACAGCGATCAGGCAAGAGAAAGGAATCAAAGGAATACTGAGTGGAAAGGAAAAAAGTCAAATTCTCACCCTTTGCAGATGATATGATAGTATACATAGAAAAACCTAATGAATCCAGCAGAAAGCTACTGGAAATAATTAGGCAATGTAGCAAGGTATCAGGCTACAAAATCAGTGTACAAAAATCAGTGGCATTTCTTTATGCAAACACTAAGTCTGAAGAAGAGGATATCCAGAAATCACTCCCATTCATTCTTGCAGCAAAATCAGTAAAATACCTGGGAATAAACCTAACCAAAGAAGTGAAAGACTATGGAAAACTACAAGTCACTATTCAAAGAAATATAAAATGATACCAAGAAATGGAAAGATATCCCATGCTCATGGATTGGAAGAATTAATATCATCAAAATAAATATTCTTTTTTAAAGTTTTTATTTAGAAAATGGAAACACTGACAAGAGCATAGGACAAGAGGAGTACAGTTCCACACAGTTCCTGCCACCGGAACTCCATATCCTATTCCCTCGCCTGAAAGCCCTTCTATTCTTTAACCCTCTGGGAGCATGGACCCAGGATCACTATAGGGTGCAGAACGTGGAAGGTCTGGCTTCCGTAATTTCTACCCCACTGAACATGGGCATTGACAGGTTGATCCATACTCCCAGCCTGTCTCTCTCTTTCCCAAGTGGGGCAGGGATCTGGGGAGGTAGGTCTCTAGAACACATGGTAGGGTCATATGCCCAGGGAAGTCAGGTTGGCATCATGGTAGTATCTTGAACCTGTTGGCTGAAAAAGAGTTAAGATATAAAGCAGAGAAAATTGTTAACTATTTATGAACCTAAAGGCAAGAATATTGCAGAGGGAGATTTGGGGTCTCCATTTTAGAAAAAGCTAGTAGGTCTATTTTAGGTATATTTGAAGGGGCCCATGACCCAACTAGTTTTTGTCTGCGCCTGCCATCTAATATGCAGGTGATCTAATCTATTGTCTGAGGGAGAGGATGGTGTCATGTATAGAGTTGTTCAGCTGAGTATGAAGATGATCAATATTAATAATAAGTAACACAGTGTGTCCCAGTCACTGATTTAACTTCCTCACTCATTATAATTATTAATTCTCCAAAAAGCAGTTTAAAACATTATCCCTACTTTCTAGGTGAGGAAACTGAATGCAGAGATCAAATAACTTACTCAAGCTCAGACACTGGAATATTAGTGAGATGAGAGTCAAATTCAGAGCCCCCTGAATTCTGTTCATTGAAAGAAATATTAAGGTTACCTTCCACAGGTAAGATCCTGTTTTTCAGTCATAGGGGTTATCCAGGTGGGGAAGACACAGTGCCATGCTCAATGTTGAGCAGAAGGAAAGAATAATAAAATTACAAAGAGAAGTAAGCATTAGAAGAGGTTAAAACAGGGCCCCACCTATAGGACCTTGACCTCAATGTGGATAAACAAGGGTAGGGAATGTTCCATTCTCCAAAGGGAGGTTGGATAACATACTCTACCTATATCACCTGAGGAAGATGGGTCCTGAAATTAGTGTAGCCTGCAATGTTCCTAGCCATGTCCACAGAATGTGAGATCAGACCTACAGGGATGCAGAGATTACATACTCCTCTGTGCTGACTATGGGCCCCAGATCAAATATATGGGGTTTATAGTTAACAATATTTATATACTTTCCCCATATTTAGGAGCTACTCTCTTCCCTGATCCAGCTTTCTAGTCGTTTTCCAACCATGACACCATCTCCCCAGGCAATAACTTAGGCCACCTGCATGTTAGATGCCTAGCTCAGACAAAAACTAGTAAGGTCATGGGCCCCTTGGAATATACCTAAAATAGACCTACTAGTTTTTACCAGAACAGAGACCCCCTAATCTTCATCTGCAGTATTCTTGCCTTTAGGTTCATGATTAGTCAACAATTTGCTCTGCCTTGTATCTTAACTCTTTTTTTAGCCACCAGGTTCCAGGCACTATCATGATGCCAACCTGACTTCCCTGGGTAGACAACCCCACCAACGTGTCTTGGAGCCCCACCTTCCCAGATCCCTTCCCCACAAGGAAAGAGAGAGACAGTCTGGTAGTCAACCTATTGACGCCCATGTTCAGTGGGGAAGCAATTACAGAAGCCAGACCTCTCCCCTTCTGCACCTCATAATGATCTTTGGTCATACTCCCAGAGTGACAAAGAATAGGAAAGCTTTCAAGGGAGGGGATTGGATACGTGGTTCTCATGTTGGGAATTATATGGAATTGTATCCCTCTTATCCTATGGTCTTGTAAATACTTCCCTTTTATAAATAATAGTAATAAAAGAACACAGGGGCCCAGTGGTGGCCCACCTGATTGAACACACATGTTACAAAGCATTTGTGACTGTATTGGTTTGCTGGGAAGAAAACTGTTGTCACAGAATTTGCTAGATCTTAGGGTCATGAAAGATTTTTTTAATGTAGAGGTGACATGGACATTTGACTGCATTCAAGGGAAATAGTGGTATGGTATATGGCGTGTATTGAGCTGTAGATATATTTATCTTTCTCTTTCTCCTTCAATCAATCCTCTTCCATTAAAAATGACCTTACAATAAGGGTGATGATTATCTTTTAATTTTATTGGAGAGTAAAACTTGCCTCCTTGGCTTCCTAGAGAGCATTGACCAACTCTTTACCTCTCCCAATACTGCAGGAAGCCTGCCTTTTGTTTTGTTTTCTTTCTTCCTTCCTTTCTTTTTCTTTTTCTTTTTCTGTCTCCCTCCCCGCCCCCCTTTTTTACTGAGAAGTCAAAATAACTCAGACCTTTTTGGCTAGGTTTTCTTCAAAGCCACCACAGCCTCTCACTCGCTGATCTTTCCCCTTTTTATTCCATTTCTCCTTTTCCTGCTGTTTTCTCCCCAGCACACTATGCCCCTTCAAAAAGCAGAAGGTGAGAGATGACAGCATAAACTCTTACTGTGGCTACCATGGCAACCCTCCCTTGCTTTGCCACTCACTTTTGAAGTGTCATCCTCCTGTGAACACTTATTTTGCATAGAATTGCTTGACTCATCCAGCGGTTTGGGGCTTTCTTTAAGCTTCTTTGTACAGTAATAGGAGGATGGGTGCCTCACTTTATGGGACACTCTCAAGAATACAGATCACACAGTGGTGTCAGCATTAGTGGGTACTATACACATATCTGCTCATCCTCTTTTCACTATTTCTGTTCTTAAGGAAAAGTGTAGTCAGAAGGTTCTGGAAAGTAACTCACTCTATAGGACAAATGCTTATCTATAGACTAGGCCCACAATCAAGTCCAGGCACCATATGGCAAGGGGGTGGGGGCAAAAATGCCACTGTTAGTATCTCTCTGTCTTTCTGTGTGAAATAAAAAGAATGAACAGTTGGCTCACATACAGTGAAATTGTTCATGTATGAGGCCTCAGTGCCACAAACAAATAAACACACACACACATCAAGGTAAATCTTATTATATAGGCCCTGATTTCTGTGGTTAAACTACCAATGACTCAGATTTACACTTTTAAATCAAGTACTGAGGAAATTAACCTATCGAATTTTTAGATTACTTTGTAGATATGAAGTCAGTTTTTAATTTCTCCACTGGCTTCCAGAAAACCCCTCTTTATTCTTTCTGTCCTATACTAATCCCCAGGAGCTGACTCTAATATTCTATATCATGGATACCTTCTTCTTTGGTTTCCAGTTTGGTTTGATAATAAGAAGGTGATAGAAGATCAGAGAAAGAGAGTTCGGTAAAGATATATATATATATGCAGGCTCGCTTTGGGTCTGCCCGTCCCTGTCTCTGTTGGGAGACAAAGGTTAAAAGCTGCCCATGGAGGTCCTGGGGTAGCCCAGTGTGTTGAGGGCAAAGTGCGCAGAGAGACAGGAAAGTCAGCTCAGGGAAAAGCCTCAGAGGACAATTCCTTTATTGAAAGAAAAAACAGGTAGATACAGGCCATAATTCAGGGGGGAAGGTTTAGGGTATCCATTAACTCAAAGTAGAGCAACACAATGCATAGTTACATTTTTACCAACAGACTGTTTGATAATAAGTTTTACAATGTACATTTTTCTGGAGGTAAATTGCAGGCACTTTAGGGCAGCAGGAGAGGAAAAGCTGAGCAATGTTTGCTGGGGTTTTAAAGTTAACACAATAATCAAAGAAGGAAAGTGGGGGGAGGTGAATTCTTCTCAGATAATCTGAGCACACCATGCTTCCTGGTCAAACCTTGACTAATATTGTGAGTGCTCCAACCTTGCTTATTTTGCTTAATATATCTATGAGTCATTTTAGTTTATTCCTTAATTGTAGAAACAAGTTGCCATCTTTAAAAACAAACTCTTTACCCGCTTATGCTTCATTATAGATGGTGTTCACTCTGTATTATTCTTTCCTTTTGAAGCCAGATAGTTTGAAATGTGCCTTCTTCATGATGTCAGGTTTGTAAGGATAGAATGCAAATAGTCTATTTGTTTCATCTTATTCTTGGTAAATTTATAGGCCTACTTCTCTTTATTTTTCCATCAAATGATTATGCCTAACTTGCAAACTTTTCCAGGAAACTAGTGGTATTAAAACCAAACAGTAATTATTTTGGATGGCCTTGTGCCTCTTCACTGCTATGGAATTTACTGAAAAAGCAGACTATGGAAACAACTTTTTTTTTTAACTTCAATAAAAATGTATAAGAATATCCTCCCCAGGGGAACTGCATTAATTAAATTACTGTCCTGTGGGAATGTAAGGTGGAACCATGGCTTCACAAGGTGTCCTGAGGGGAGCCGTGAATGAGAATAATGTGAATAATTTCCTTTGAAAACCATGAGTTGAAAACTGCATGATTCTGATTCTTTCAAGACCAATCCCAAATGGTATTAAGAATAGCATGAGGTTCACACTGCTCAGCAGGTGTGAAAATTCCGCAGCTGAATTAAATAGGTTCCATTATATTTCAGAAAGAGCTCTAATGGGTTTCTATGGAGCATAGCCCAAGAATATCATGTCTCTCTTTTATATCTCAGAATGGCTGAGATAGTTTGTTGTTATTAATATTATACTTCAATCTCCCTGCAAGATGGACAGAAATGAGCAAAAGGGCTGACTTATCCCAAAGAGAATCTAAATATCAAAAGGCCTAAAGGCCATAACAAAAAAGCAAAAACAAACAAAAAAAACCATCTGTGAGACTAGAACAAGAATGAAAGTTAATGAAATGATTTAATTTTAAAATAATTATTGCTATTCATAAAAACTTCTTTTAAGCTCATTTTGTCCTAAATATCATTAAAGCATCATTTAAATTTAGAGTTGTAAAAGCTATGAAAACTTTGTGATGTATCTATTCTTTAGAAATTCAAACTATATTAATTTATCCTTATATTCAGCATAAAAGAACTATAGACAACTCTCCCTTTTACTCATTTAAACAGCATCACTTTCTTAGTTTTAGCATTAATATTCAAGAATTGTCATCTTCAAGTTCTTCCAGACTAATAAATACCCTGTAATCCATTTACTTGTTTTTCAATCAAAATTGAACTAACGTCAGATGAATTATTCATTTTCATTTATTATTTGTTTCTTTATTTATCTTTCCTAGCTGGCCATGACATAGAATTGAAGCATTTTTTTTTCTGTTTGCTGCTTTTATTACAAAATGACTTTTAACTTAAAAAGTAGATCAAGGGTCTATGAGGTGACTGAGTAATAGATGCATGCAGTTCTATGTTCTAACCCTGACCTTGACCCCACATGGGAACATCATGGACAGTACCAACTATAAAATTTTTGTAGAAATCCATGGGTGGTTAAGTGTTACTTTGATATCTTTCTCTAAAAATACAGAATAAAAAAAAAACTAGGCAAAGAGGCAACTCAGTGATATTGCACATGCTCAAGTTCTTGAGTTCAATCCCTTGCACAAGATATAAAAAGCAGATGAGTTGAATCTTTAATTCTGTGTGTGTGTTAGTAAAAAAATAAACTCAAGCTTATGTTGTTTTTAGTAAGTCTTGCACATTTTTTCTCCCCTTGTGGGAATTATTTTCTATTTTAAATAAATCTAACTTACTAGCTTAACTAACTTGAAAGATGGAAAATATATGCAGGTATGAGGAGCCAAACAAAAGGAATAAGAACTGGAGAAAACTTTAGTTAAAGGTTATAAATTCCTTTCTTGAGTATCCTTAAGCCAGGAGATAAACAGATGCCTGTTTCCATGTGTATTTTCTTCCAATCATAGGAGGTTATAAAATATGTGTTTAAGAAATCCCACCAATGTGTCCTAGAGGCCCGCTTCCCCAGAGCTCTGCCCCACTAGGGAAACCGAGAGACATGCTGGGAGTATGGATCGACCTGCTAACACACATGTTCAGCGGGGAAGCAATTACAGAAGCCAGACCTTCCACCTTCTGCAACCCATAAGGACCCTGGGTCCATACTCCCAGAGGGATAAAGAATAGGAAAGCTATCAGGGGAGGGGATGAGATACGGAGTTCTGGTTGTGGAAATTATGTGTAGTTGTACCATTCTTATCCTATGGTTTTTCTCAATGTTTCCTTTTTATAAATAAAAATTTTTTAAAAAAAACCTCCCCCATCAAGATATAAAAAAGGAGATCCGGGGGAAAATAAAAAGGAGATCCAACACCTTAGCCCCAGTGCTTCCTGCTGGGACAACAACAAAAGAACACTAACTGCAGAAACTGAGAAATAAATAGATAGTGATGACAGGAGTTTCCTAAGCAGTGAAACAGTGCTGCAGGTGTCTCTCTCTGTCTCTCCCTCTCTGTCTCCCTCTTCTTCTCTCTTGATTTCTCTTAGTCTCCATCTAAAATAAAAAGAAAGAAATGAAAAAGAAAAAAAAAAAGAACCCCAATTCTACTTCAAACTCTTTCAAAATTTAAAGGCAAGGCTGAGGAAATAATGAGGCAGCAACACCCCCAGTTTGCATGCCTGAGACCCCATTAGTATTGAGTTCAAATTTCTGGGAATACCACATGGCAGAGCTGAACTGTGCTCTGGTCTCTATCTCTCATACTGTCTCATGGAAATAAATGAATGTTTTACAGAAATTGAAGGCAGTTGTGATTTTTTCTTAAGACTTTGTTCCCACACTTCCTCATGCTATGTTTTACTGAACCCCCATTTCTTAGATGACCTGACTTTTGGATAGTACTACAGTGTCATCTTAGAAAGTTCAGCAGTTTTGCTGCTGTGGGTGGTACTCAGAATTTGCCATATTGTATTATTCTCTTCATCTTGAGGGAGATGAAGGTAAGATTATTATCATCCCATCCCTTCCAATGTAACATTGGCCCCTTTTTGTGTGTGTCTTATTCCACACTATTGATTAAGTGAATTTATTTGATAGTGAAATGAAAATAAATATCTTTGTGAATGTATGCTACTTAATTTTTCTTGTCATTTTTTTTTTTTTACTGTTGTCATGAGCTTGCTTATTTAGGTACATGTTTCTTTGTTTTTTGCCTTCAATCACTGGGGCTTGGTTCTGGCACTACAAATCTACCTCTACTGGCTGCCATTTCTTTTTTTCCTTTTCTTTTCTTCTCTTTTCTTTTCTCTCCTTTTCTTTTCTTTTCTCTTCTTTTATTTTTTTCATTTTATTCAATGGTATAGAAAGAAATTGAGAGTGGAGTAGAAGATAAAGAGGAGAAAGACATCTGAAGACCTGCTTTACTGTTTGTGACGCTTGCTGCAGCTGATGGGGAGCTGGATCTTGAACCCATGTCCTTTGTGCACCACCACCTGCCCCCCTTATGATCTTATTATACACAGTTTAAATAAGACTTTCTATACCAGAATTCCTATGGTCAGTACCACCTGTATTGTTATGAGACCCTACTATTCATTGCTAGAGTGGTAGAATCCTTTTAAAAGGATTCTTCATGGCTGAGGACACAGGATAATGGTTATACAAAAAGATTCTCATGCCTGAGGCACCAAATATCCCAAGTTCAATTCCCAGCACCACCATAGACCAGAGCTGATCATTGTGCTTTAGGGAAAAAATGGTTAAAAGGTTCTGCAGTTCAGAAAATTCAGTCTTTTAAAAAAAATTTTATTTATAAAATGGAAATAATGACAAAAGACTATAGGATAGGAGGGATACATTTCCACACAATGCCCACTCCCAAAGCTCCATATCTGATCCCCTCCCTTGACAGCTTCCCTATTCTTTTTTTAAAAAAATTTGTTTGTAAAAAGGAAACATTGAAAAAAAAACCCATAGGATAAAAGGGGTTCAACTCCACACAATTCCCACCGCCAGAACTTCATATCTCATCCCCTCCCCTGATAGCTTTCCTATTCTTTTATCTCTCTGGGAGTATAGCCACAGGGTCATTATGGGGTACAGAAGGTGGCAGGTTTGGCTTCTGTAATTGCTTCCCCACTGAACATGAGTATTGACAGGTCGGTCCATACTCCCATCCTGTCTCTCTCTTCCTAATGGGGCAGAGCTCTGGGTAAGTGGGGCTCCAGGACACATTGGTGGTGTTGGTTGCCCAGGGAAGTCTGGTTGGCCTCATGTTAGCATCTGGAATCTGGTGGCTGAAGAAAGAGTTAACATATAGAGCCAAACAAAGTGTTGGCTAATCATGAACCTAAAAGCCTGAATAGTTTCTATGAAGAGTTGGGGAGGGTCTCGTTTTGTAGATGGATAGTAGTTTTACTTTAGTTATATTCCAAAGAGCCCATGACTATACTAGCTTTTTTCTTTTTTTTCTTTTTCTGATCCTGACTTCGGATATGCAGGTGGATCCAAGTTATTGTCTAGGGAGATGATGTCATGGCTGGAAAAAAGGCTAGAAAGCTGGATCAGGGAAGAGAGCAGTTCCCAAATATTGGAAAGGAGTATACATACTGTTGACTTTAAATCCCATAGATTTGATGTGATCTGGGGTCCATATTCAACTTAGGAGCCTATGTTACCTCTGCATCCCTGTAGATCCAAGCTCACATTCTGTGATCATTAGTAGGAATGTTGCAAACTGCCCCAATATCAGGACCCATCTTCCTCAGGTGTGGCATAGAGTATGTTGTCCAGCCTCCTGTTGTTAAAATTCGGAGGCTCCAGCTGGCCGGGCTAGCTTCACGGGCGGGTAACAGAGATGACCAGAGACATACGGCTGGGCAGGGAAGCTGTATTTCTTTATTCAGGAACAACAATTCATAAACTAACCCAAACTAATCACCAAACAGAACTCTGTTGCCTCTTTCCCCCGCGGCGGCGCCAAGCACTCTCGAACTCTGGAACTCTGGAACTCTCTTGGGGTTCCTTGGGGCAGGGACAAGCGGGCCCGCAAAACTAGCAGGACTGAACCAATTTTCTTGGCAGGGGGAGAGCTAGAACAACCCAATGTAAAGCATACAACAGCCTCCCTTCGGAGGATGGAATATTCTCTACCATTGTTGGTCCACATTGAGGGCAAGGTCCTATGGGGGCCGACAAAGGGGTCTATTGTGTTCCTGATAGAGATGACCAGTAACAATGGAGAGAGGGATTTATCTGAGGTCTATGTCCGTCATGTCTTTTTCTCTTCTTCCTTTCTTTTCTTTTTTTTTTAAGTTTTTTCTTTTTTTTAAATTTATTTTCCCTTTTGTCCTTGTTGTCTTTTTATTGATATTGCAGTTGTTGTTGTTGTTGGATAGGACAGAGAGAAATGGAGAGAGGAAGGGAAGACAGAGAGGGGGAGAGAAAGACAGATACCTGCAGACCTGCTTCACCGCCTGTGAAGCGACTCCCCTGCAGGTGGGGAGCCAGGGGCTCGAACCGGGATTTTTATGCTGATCCTTGTGCTTTGCGCCACTTGCGCTTAACCTGCTGCACTACCGCCCGACTCCCCTTTTCTTTATTTTCTTTCTTTCTTTCTCTCTTTCTTTCTCTCTTTCTTTCTTTCTTACTTTCTTTCTTTCTCTTTTATCTTTTTTTAGAGGGAAAGGAACAGTGAGGGAGGGAGGAGAGAGAAAAGAGACACTAATAGTACACTGTTCCATCATCAGTGGGACTCTCTTGATGCTGCCCATGGATGTACCTGGGACCTCCTTATAGTAAGATATAAACTCTACCTTGTGAGCTATATCCCAGCCCCATACCAGATTTAAAAATAACCTATAGGAATGACTTGATTTGTATTATTTTCAGTTATAAAACTACATTCTGAGACATAGTATAGTGGCTATGCAGAAAGGCCTTAATGCTTGAAGTACCAGAGGTTCAGGTTCAAGTCCTGGTCTCAAAAGAGATAGGCTCCTCTGATAAAAACAAACAAATAAACAGAAAAAAACTGTATTATGTTAGTAAAACCTTAACATTAACACGTTTTGTTTATTTTTGTTTATATTTTTAAATAGTGTGCCATTTATGTGTGTGTGTTTTTCTTTTTTCTTTTTCTTTTTCTCATTACCTGGATTATTGCTGGGACTTGGTGCTTGCATGTCTCCATCATTCTTGGTGACTATTTTTGTTATTTTTGACAGAGGGAGGGAGGATGAAGGGACAGAAGGAAAGAGGGAGGGAAGGAGGGAGGGAGGGATAGAGAGAGAGAGAGAGAGATATCAAGGAGAGGTTCCTTCAGCACTGTTCCACTGCTTGTGAAACTTCCTGTTGCAGGTGGGGATCAGGGGCAGGGACTTGGACTCTGGTGGTCCTCAAGCATGGGAACATATACATTCTATTGGATTAGTCACCACCTGGCCCTGTAAATTATATATCTGAAGTTAGCTTCAACAGTTCGTTTCTCACCCTCCACCATACTGAGATTCTGTTATACCATAGGTACTGAAGTCCTCTTACCACTCCTCCTTTGGGTCCCTAAATCCTCTGTAATAGACTACAGGAGCTGTAAGTAGCTCCTTTTTACGTAATTCACTAAGTCAAACCTCATTATGAGAACTTTCTCTAGGTTTCAAGTTGAAGACTTACTGAAAAACAGCTCAGTCTATAATCTCAAGAAGTTTGTCTGGCTTGAGATACAACTATTGATTGTAAATCAGAACAAAGAATTACCTGCAAAAGACACCTGTGAAGGTGTTCAGAGGCAATGGAAGGATGTCAAGTTCATGGGATAATGGGGGATTGGGAAGTTTCCCAGAGGATATGACTGTTGTGAGGTAAAGACATTTCTTCCCTTTTGATGAATAAGCTTAGATTTAGAAATAAGGCATGTAAATCTTATGCTACACAGAAAAATTTTGTCTCTATTTAATTTTACAGTAGTTAACCCCATGGTCCTAAGTAGTGAGGTTATCTTAACTACTGTTTCTTTGTGGTTTTTTATTTGTTTTTTAATTTAAAAAAATTTTTTATTTATAAAAAGGAAAACATTGACAAAATCATAGGATAAGAGGGGTACAGCTTCACACAATTCCCACCACCAGAACTCTGTATCCCATCCCCTCCCCTGATAGGTTTCCTATTCTTTAACCCTCTGGGAGTATGGACCCAAGGAAATTGTGGGATGCAGAAGGTTTAAGGTCTGGCTTCAACCTTCTGCATATTTTAGTTATATTCCAAATTTCCTGTGGCTATACTAGTTTTTTTTTTTTTTCTCCCTGAGCCTGAAATCGGATATGCAGGTGGATCCAAGTTATCGTCTGGGGAGATGATGTCATGGTTGGAAAAGGACCAGAAAGCTGGATTAGGGAAGAGAGTAGCTCCCTAATATGGGAAAGGGGTATAAATATTGTTGACTGTAAACTTCATTGATTTGATGTGATCTGGCTCCCATAATTAGCTTAAGAGCCTATGTGACCTCTGCATCCCTCTAGATCTGAGCTCACATTCTGTGGTCATGAGTATGGATATTCTATGCTTCCCCAATATTGACCCATCTTCCTCAGGTGTAGCATAGAGTATGTTGTCCTCCATCCTGCCTTCAGAGCATGGAACATTCTTTACCATTGCTGATCTTTGTCTGTGATTGGTGCATTTTGTTTTTGTAGTTCTTCTTCATTCAGTTTTGGAAGTTCATATGTTTCTAGGAATTCTTCCATTTCTTCCAGATTCTCTAGCTTGGTGGGGTATAGTTCTTCATACAAGTTTCACATGTTCTGGATTTCTGTGGTGTCAATTGTGATATCTCCTCTATCGTTTACAATTCTATTAATTTGAGTCATCTCCCTCCCTTTTTTTTTTTTTTTAGTGAGTCTGACTAGGGGTTTGTCAATTTTGTTTATTTTTTCAAAGAACCAACATTTGGCTTCATTGATCTTTTGTATGGTTCTCTTATTTTCAATGTTGTTTATTTCTGCTCTAATTTTAGTGATTTCTGTCCTTCTGTCCTTCTGGTTGCTGTAGGGTTCCTTTGTTCCTCTTCCTCTAAGTCTGTAAGGTGTGCAGTAAGGTTGTTTACTTGAGCTTTTCCTTGTTCTTTAATATGTAATTGTATGGCTATAAGTTTCCCTCTCAATACTGCTTTAGCTGTGACCCAAATATTTTGATAGCTTGTGTCTTCATTTTCATTTGTTTCCAGGAACATTTGAATTTCTTGCTTGAATGTCACTCTGACCCTGCAGTTCTTAAGCAGTATGTTGTTTAGTTTCCAAACTCTGTGACTTTTAGTAATTTTCTGTTTGTTGTTAAATGTTAGTTTTACTCCATTTTGGTCTGAGAAGATAGCTGGGATGATTTCAGTGCTCTTTAATTTGTTGATATTGTCTTTGTGGCCTAACATGTGGTCTATCCTTGAGGTTGTGCTGTATGGATTTGAAAAGAATGTGTACTCCAGTTTTTTGGGGTGAAGAACTATGAAAATGCCCAGGAGGTCTAGTGTTTCCATCTCTTCATTTATTTCTCTTTTTTCTTTGTTGATTCTCTGCTTTGTTGATCTGTCTACGTGTGAGAGTAGGGTGTTAAAATCTCCCAATATGATTGTATTACTATTGATATATTTTTGTAGTTCTTTCAGTAGGTGTTTGATGTATTTAAGTGGTCCGTCATTGGGTACATAGATGTTAATATTTGTTAAATCTTCTTGGTTGATTGATCCTCTAATCATTATGTAATGGCCTTGCCTATCTTTTATTACTTTATTTAATTTAAAGTCTATTATGTCAAAGATGAGAGTGGCTGTTCCTGCCTTTTTTGTGGTCCATTAGCCTGTAGTTAGTTTTCCATCACTCTAAGCCTGTAGGATAGTTTTCCATCACTTTCACTTTAAGTCTGTGTTTATCTTGTTGGGTCAGATGGGATTCCTGTAAGCAGCATATGGTTGGGTTGTGGTTTCTGATCCATCCTTCCACCTTGTGCCTTTTATTGGGTGAGTTTAAGTCATTGACATTTATTGATATTATGGATTTAATGTATTATAGTGCCATTATTCAACATTTTTTTTATTTGCTCTGATATATGGCAAGCATTATGGTGATGTTCTTGTTTATAAGAGGTCGTTTAGAATCTCTTTCAGGGCAGGCTTGGTGATGGTTGCCTCCTTTAACTGTTGTCTGTCTGAAAAGGTTTTGATCCCTCCATCTAGTTTGAATGAAAGTCTAGCAGGATATATTATCCTTGTTTGAAACTCTTTTTCATTCAGGGCTCGATAGATATCTTGGCATTCTCTTCTGGCTTTTAGGGTTTGAGTGGAGAAGTCTGCAGATAATCTTATGGGTTTTCCCCTGTATGTGACTTTTTGTTTTTTCTCTTGCAGCCTTTAGGATCCTTTCTTTATCCTTACTTCTTTTCATTGTAACTATGGTGTCTCAGTGTTTTCAGGTCCGGATTGATTCTATTTGGGACTCTCTGGGCCTCTGGAATTTTAACGTCCTTTCTGTTATTTAGGTCTGGGAAGTTTTCTTCTATTATTTCTTCTAGAATATTTACTTCCCCTTGCTCTCTTTCTTCTTCTGGCAGGTCAATTATATGAATGTTACTTCTTTTGAGATCATCCCATATGTCTCTGTTGTTGTTTTCAGTGTCTCTCAATCTCTTTTTGAGCTCTTTTACCTCTTTCTTAGTTTTCTCTATATCATCCTCTTTCTGGCTAAGTTTTTTTTTCAGCTTCTGTTAGCCTACTTTCCCTTCCCTTAGCTTCTTTCTTCAGTTCTGTTATAGTATTAGCTTGTTCTGCTAATTGACCTGTTAGTTCAGCTGTTTCATCTTTTAGTTCTCTACCTCGAGGTAGCTAGTATTTTCTTGAGGGTCTCATCTATTGTTTCCCTAATACCGCTAGCCCTTTCCTCCATAGTTATCTTCATTTCTGTGATTATTGGGTTTACTATTGCTTGCATACTTTTCTTATCTATGGTTACTTCTGACTGATTTGGAGTTTCTCCTGGGCTCCTGTCTTGAGTCATTGTGGTAGCAGTTTTATTTGCTCTTGATTTAACCATTTTTTTATTGATGTGTTTTTTATTTTTCTGATCTGTTGTTCTTCGGTTGTTGTGTTTTGAGTACAAGCCATGCTATACTAAATACCTTTATGACAAATGCAATCACCAACCTCAGAAATGACAACAGTAGTAACTGACGCAAGAATTGATGCAGTTTAATCAATACCAGTTAGCCAAACAACACCTCCAGTCCAAGAAAAAATAGCAACCAAATCCGAAAGAAGGAAAAAAATAGAAAGGAGAAAATGGAAAGCAAGAACAGACAATTATGCAAATCTACTGTCCACTGAAAATTCTAGGGAAATCAAGAGGAGAAAGGGAAATAGAGAAGAGAGTCCACTCTGAGCCAGATTTCTTCCCCAAAATAATTCACAAATGAGTATTAGTGAATTCAGAAAGCAAAAGAAGGAGGAAGGAAGAAAAGAGACAAGAACAAGAAAAAAAAGAGCAGTGAAAGGAAAACATTTTTTTTTTCTTCTTTTTGAATTAGCTAGGAGGAGGGAAAAAGGAGAGGAGAGTAGAGGGAAGATGTAGAGTGAAACAAGTTCCTCTCACTATGGATAGGACACCTGGTCATCTAGCAATAGAAAAAAATAACAGTTAATTTTGGTCAACCTGAAGAAGGATGGGGGAAGGGACACGTGTATATGTAATAGTAATAATAGACCAGAGTAAAAAACCCTAGCAGTCAGTCTGCAGCATGGATGCCTCCAGATTGGCCCAGGCAGCCTGAGCAAATACAGCCAATTATAAGAAGTATCCAAAAAAAAAAAAAAAAAAACAACCAAAACAAACAAACAACAACAACAACAAAAACCTCCAGGTAGTCTTTCCCAGGCAGGGGTGAGGCTCTGATTGGTCAGATAGTTTGTTGCTCAAATAGAGCTCCAGCCACTTAGAGAAAAAAAAAGAGAAGGAAATCAAAAAGGAAAAGGATTGGAATGACACCCCTGATGAGCCAAGAATATTGGTAAAGAAAAAAGCTCAGAGGGGAGCCTGCTAGGAGCAGTTGTCCAGCCCCTAGGGTCTGGTTCTGGGGTTTGGGGGAGGGGTGAGCTTTTGAAATAATCAAAATATTTCCTTTCTTTTCCCTCTGTTTTCTTACCCAAAAGTGAGCTATAGGACCCCTCATTAGTGTCCCACTTAGGACCCCTTACTCACCCTCCTGCTGACAGACGGCCCAGTATCCTACCCTATCCAGCAAATCCTAGGTCACAGGCCACTGCTTATTGGAGCTCATGCCAGCAGTTGACTTCAATTTGCCATCTTCCTCTTTTTAAATTTTAACCAGAGCTTTGCTTGGCACTGGCTTTTGTCGGTGCCAGGAGTTGAACATGAAAACATCTGAGTCTCAGGTTTGAAAGTCTTTTTGGATAACCACTATGCTATTTCTCATTCTTTTACACTTAGAGAGAGCTCCCCCAGTGCTGTCCATGGTGATCACTTGAGGTGCTGGGCCTCCAACCCAGGACTTTGCACATGTGGAGCCCGTGAGGAGGCACAGGCTTTACCAGGGTAGCTATTGCCTGCTTCATATTGTACTATAATTATTCATTTTATAAATTTACTTTTAATTATTAGTATCATTAACTATGCTATTAGTTGCAGGTTTTTATATTTCTTTGCCAGGAATTTCATTTCATTTTCATACTTTTTTTGTTTTTGTTTGTTTTTTGAGCAGAAGTCTTATGCGTGTGCTGCTAATTTAGATGTAGACATAGAGACAGGTGGATAGACAGGTAGAAATACCACAGCACCTAGTGTCATGGTATTTCTCTGTGGTGTTAGGATTCAAACCCAGGATACATAGATTTACTTGGTGATCTATCTCCCTGGTCCCAGGTCTTTTTTTTTTTTTTTTAAATTATTTCTATTATTTATTGAAAAGAGACAGCCAGATATCAAGAGGGAAAGAGGAGATAGAGAGGAAGAGAGACAGACACCGGCAGCCCTGCTTCACCACTTTTAAAGCTTTCCCCCTGCAGGTGGGGACTGGGGGCTTGAGCCTGGGTCCTTGTGCATTGTAACATATGCACTCAACCAAGTATGCCATCACCCAGCCCCCCCCCCCCCATTCTTTTCATTTTAATAGTTTCCCTTTCTCTTGGCTTATTTTGGTTTACTAAACCATGGTGAACTGAGGTAGTATCAAAACATTATGGTTTTTCTCTGAGGTTATCATGCTGATATACTTTTATAGCACGTCACATTATATAACCTTTTAAAAGCATTTTTTTAATTGGATACAGAAAGACAGAGAGAAATCAATATAAAAGGAGGAGATAGAGAGGGAGAGAGAGACACGTGCATCACTTCCCTACCAACTGCACCATCACTGGGCCCACTACATCCTTTGTACATAGTGAATAGTACTGATTTTGATCACTTCCTTTACTCCGATTTCATTCATCTTTTCTTCCTCCTTTATTGAGAGAGGCATATAAATATTTTCTTGTCTTATAATGATATATTGAGTCATACACTGATCAATTGACTTCCTCAAATTGTGAGATGAGTCAGTAATGTAACTGGTAAGTGAAATCAAGACTCTTTTGTTCAAAGCTTTTGACTTCTAAGATACTTTTCCTTATCAGTATAACAGGTTATTTGCCAAAATGCATTCACCTTTTAATCTCTAATGGATGTAATGAGCTTCAAATAAAAATAATCATATTGTCACAGCTAAGAACAAAATTAAGCCATTTGGGTAGATTAAAATGAGTCCAGACTGAGAAATACTATTATCCACTTAATTAATTTAATCAATATTGGATTTAAATTTATATTTACAACAAATAAGCTGTAACATTATCAAAATGCATTAAATAACATTTTGGGTCTAGTATGATTAATTATAAATAACCAAGATTGCAAATAAAATCAGAATGGATAACTATCTACATTTAATTCTATTGGATGATTATGGCTTTATTATCAAAAGGTATTACTATACACTATTGATGAAATTAATAGTTTTAATGCTCTTAATAATTAATTTTACTTTAACATAATTAGTACTCTAATATAATACATGGCAGTTATGTGTACTATACTAAAATATACTTCAGATGTTTTTTATGAGTATGTATAAAATAAATACAAAAACTATTAATTGAAATGAGACATTTCAATTAAAAGTATACACTTGGGTTTAATTATAAAGTAAATATTACAATGTGTATTATATTGTTACTTTAAGTAAATATTTTGCTATATAAGTAGAAAAATGTTTCATTAATTGGGATCTTTAAACATTAGTATATAGGAATAAGTCTACTATGCTTTATATAGGTTGCCATTCTAATTTACCACAAACTAGGGAGATCTGATTTTAGAAATAAGCCTCATGTTCTTTAATTTTTTATTCCTTTCCCAACTAGACTTAATATTTTATATATAGCACATTATTTACATTGCCACAAAATACTGTTCATTAGAATACCATTTTGTCTTTGTTTCTAGGAAAATAAATAAATAACACATTCAGAGTTCAAGAGAGATATAAAATGAAAATCAGACTTGTCTAACTAAATTTTATGACATGAGAACAGAGTGACACTTGGAAGTACCAATATTTCTGTCTTTTATTTTCAAACTCTGAAGTGCTGAGATTGGGGATAACAGATAATACAAAGATGACTTAGCAGTCAAGCCATAATTGTCAGTCAGTTTAAAACATATTTTATTCACTTATTGGATAGAGACAGAGAGAAATTGAGAAGGGAGGGGGAGATTGGGAAAGTAAGAGTAAGAGAGACACCAGCAGCACTGCTGCACCCCTGGAAAAACTTCTCACCTGCAGGTGGGAACCAGGGATTGAACTTGTGTCCTTGAATATTGTAACTGTATGAACCACTGCCTAGACCCTTGCTGGTAAGTTTTACTTATACATCCATGGAACATTTTTTCACCTTCTGTGTCTCTAATTATTGAGATTTGAACAAAATAATATGGCAGTTGTGACAAAATCTGCTGAATTATGTACTGCATAAGGAAATTTCTCCAACTGCCTGCAATTAGATATAATTTGAAACATAAGGGTTGAGAACATAATGGAATATTGAATGAGCCCAGGCAGATGATATTACTACTGGTAAATTTCATTATGAGGCTAGGTGGAATGGGAACCTATTTACCATGCACCAGAGATGACAGAACTGAAATTTCAGATCCAGTGTTCATAAATAAATATCCAGTTATTAATATAGAAGAAATAATCCTTATTGTATATATTAACTATAGAGTTTTTTATAATCGGGGCTCAGTTGGGAATGAAGTGGATTGTACTTTATTTTTCTTTCTTTTTAAAATTGCCACCAGGGTTACCTCTGGAGCTTTTGCCAGCACTACAAATCCACTGTTCCCCCAGGCCATATTTTCCTTTTCTTTTTTTTTTTTCTATTATAGGACAGAGAGAAATTGAGAGGGATGGGGAGACAGAGAGGGAGAGAGAAAGATAGACACATGCAGATCTGAAGCAAACCCCCTGCAGGTGGAGGAGTGGGAGCTCAAACCTGGGTCCTTGATCATTGTAATAAGTGCGTTTAACTGGGTGCACCAACATGCAACTCCTATACTTTCTTAAATAGAGATTTGTGTTGAATTTGATGTGTTTTATTTTTATGGCATAGCAACATGACGCTGGTATCAAATTCATTGTATTTGAATCCTCATCCTGCCATTTTGATTTTGCAGGAGGTATGTAATTTGCTTTGTTCCTTGGTCTTCCATGTATGAAGTAGCAGTAATTTAGTATCAACCTTACAGAATATTATGAAGATGAAATAATTTAGTTAATATATGTCAGTGACTTAGAACACTTCTAGAACTCAGTACTAGCATTAATGGTAGTGTTGTATAATTCATCCTGTGGCTTATCAAAATACTTTTCTACGTGTATGTTTGTACATTTGATGTTAGTGAGGATACAAAGGTTTAGAGAACTTGCATAACTTTCTCAGGTTGCAAGTTTAGTAAATGTTGGTCAGCTAAGCTAGCATGTCCATCTTACAGTTCCTATTCTGGTTAAATTGGTTTGATTTTCCATAGCATTGTTTAGATATTGCCTAGAAGAAGCGGTTTAGGAAATTGTGATTTAGAAAATATTGTATTTTCACAGTCTCACAATCTTCTCCATCCTGAGAACTCCTTCTCCTCCCTCTTTTTTTTTTTTTTTTTCCTCTTCTGCCTTCAGGGTTATTGCTGGGACTCGGTGCCTAAACTATGAATCCACTGCTCCTGGAGGCCATCTTCTCAATTTTGTTGTCATTATTGTTGTTATTGTTATTGTTGACATTTCTGTTGTTGTCGTTGTTGGATAGGGCAGAGAGAAATGGAGAGAGGAGGGGAAGACAGAGGGAGCGAAAGATAGACACCAGCAGACCTGCTTCACTGCTTTTTTTTTTTTTTAATTTTTTATTTAAGAAAGGATTAGTGAACAAAAGCATAAGGTAGGAGGGGTACAACTCCACACAATTCCCAACACCCAATCCCCATAACCCACCCCCTCCCCTGATAGCTTTCCCATTCTCTATCCCTCTGGGAGCATGGACCCAGGGTCGTTGAGGGATGCAGAAGGTAGAAGGTCTGGCTTCTGTAATTGCTTCCCCGCTGAACATGGGCGTTGACTGGTCGGTCCATACCCCCAGTCTGCCTCTCTCTTTCCCTAGTAGGGTGTGACTCTGGGGAAGCTGAGCTCCAGGACACATTGGTGGGGTCTTCAATCCAGGGAAGCCTAGCCAGCATCCTGGTGGCATCTGGAACCTGGTGATTGAAAACAGAGTTAACATATGAAGCCAAACAATTTGTTGAGCAATCATGGATCCCAAGCTTGGAATAGTGGAGAGGAAGTGTTAGGGAGGTACTCACTGCAAACTCTAGTGTAGTCCTGCTTTCAGGTATATATTTTGCAGTAGTTTATGGATACGTGTGCACATAAGCTCTCTCTCACAGAAACTGGTGTATATCTAGGTTATGGGACTTTGTTAGAAAGTGAACTACCTGAGATGAAATTAGAGTGTACTATTAAAGGAAAGGTCTCACCCGAGTAATGAAGCTGAAGGGTTGTCATTCCACACGTGAAGTCTCTGGATACATTCTGAGGTGAAGCATGTTGAGGTAGCAATCGTTGCTTTGGTTAGGTTGTGATCGGCAGATGCAATGTTATTTGGTTTGGATTGGGAGATGCATACGGGAAAGTGGGCCCTATCCAAGGGTTCCAGGACTGGGGGAAGTAGGGGCTCTATAGTGAAGATGTGAGGTTCCTGCTGTCTTAGGGTTCAAAAAGACACTCAATAGTTAATATTATCATCACATTATTTGTTAATTGGGTTAACTTTGAAAAGTCCCTTTGTTATGGTTTGCTGGACAGTACCCAGTATCTTGAATATAGCTGTGCTATTGGAAGCTTCTAATCTACTTGGTCTAGGCTTTTGAGAGAGTCCGCATATCAAATACATAGCCTATATATTAAAAAGATTCAGTTTGTCTTTTGAGAAACTTTGAGACATACAATTGATTTCCCCCTCTCATATTAATTAGCTACTGATTTATATGTCTACATTTTGCTAGGAGTGTACATAAACACCATTCCCACCACCAAAGGACTGTGACCCATCCCTCCCGCCCACTCCCACCCCCCACTGGCCCAGGAAGCTACATGCCTACCCCTCACCACTGGGTTTTTACTTTGGTGCCCTACTTACAATTTGATCAGGTCCTGCTTTTAGTTTCCCTTTCAGATCTTCTTAGTCAGCTTCTGTTGATGAGTGGGATCATCCCATACTCATCTTTATCTTTCTGACTTAGTTCACTTAACATAATTCCTTCTAGCTCTGTCCAAGATGGGTCAGAGAAGGTGGGTTCATTGTTCTTGATAGCTGCATAGTATTCCATTGTGTATATATACCACAGCTTTCTCAGCCACTCATCTGTTGTTGGGCACCTGGGTTGCTTCCAGGTTTTAGCTATTATGAATTGTGCTGCTATGAACATAATAATAGCTAATGTTGTCATTATTGTTGTTATTGTTATTGTTGACATTTCTGTTGTTGTCGTTGTTGGATAGGGCAGAGAGAAATGGAGAGAGGAGGGGAAGACAGAGGGAGCGAAAGATAGACACCAGCAGACCTGCTTCACTGCTTTTAAAGCGACCCTCCCGCAGGTGGGGATCCTTATGCAGGTCTTTGCATTTAAGGCCATGTGCACTTAACTCACTAAGCT
The DNA here is from genome assembly GCF_950295315.1 of Erinaceus europaeus. Lineage (NCBI taxonomy): Eukaryota > Metazoa > Chordata > Mammalia > Eulipotyphla > Erinaceidae > Erinaceus > Erinaceus europaeus. The sequence continues at coordinate 71,618,755 of NC_080165.1, read as the reverse complement.
AACTCCCAGCCCCCTTTCTCCTCCCTCTTTTTTTAAAATTTTTATATTTATGTATTTATTTCCCTTTTGTTGCCCTTGTTTTTTTATTGTTATTGTAGTTATTATTGTTGTTGTTATTTATGTCGTTGCTAGATAGGACAGAAATGGAGAGAGGAGAAGACAGAGGGGGAGAGAAAGATAGACACCTATAAACCTGCTTCACCACCTGTGAAGCTACTCCCCTGCAGGTGGGGAGCCGGGGGCTTGAACCCGGATCCTTGAGCCGGTCCTTGAACTTTGTGCCACCTGCGTTTAACCCGACTCCTTCTCCTCCCTCTTAAGTCTGTTTCTGACACTACAGAACTGTCATTTTAGTGGTCCGGGAGGTGGCAAAGTGGATAAGGCATTAGACTCTCAAGCATGAGGTCCTGAGTTTGGTCCCCAGCAGTACATGTACCAGAGTGATGTCTGGTTCTTTCTCTCTCTTCTATCTTCTCACTAATAAAAAAAAAAAATCTTAAAAAAAAGAATTTTCATTTTAGCACTATATTTTTAACACTAAATTTTAAGGAAACAAATTTACTATAACAAATGTTCATTTTTGTATCCTCAGGAATGAGGGGGGAATCTTACTTCGTTGGAATGAGGAACCTTGGACAGCCAGGGTACATCCCAGAAGATGGAGGACTTTTCTTGCTCTGCTGCATAGACAGAGATTGGGCTGTAACTCGTTGTTTTGCTGAGGAAGCCTTTCAAGCTATCACTGACTTCAATGACCTCCCCAACTCATTGTTTGCATGCAACGTCCACCAGTCAGTGTTTGAAGGAGAAGAGAGCAAGGTAATAATAAGCTTTTTCTATTCTTGGAACATGGGAGATGTGGCTCAAAATATTATCTCAAAATATTTCCATTGCTCATTGTGGTTGATATTTTGAAGTTTGGGAAAACATTCATTTGGCTCTATTCTAGGTATGCATTTTGAAGCAAAACTTATTCTCTAATACTCAGAGTTTGTGTAACAAAAACAAATGGTGTTATAAATAGTAATTGCACTTGATACTCTTTACACTAAGAAGCAGATTTTGTTTTAAAATAAAAGGAACAGAAGTTTTTGTTTTTTTTTTAACTTCCCCCTGCCAAAACTATAATACGGTAGCAAGATTATGGTTTGGTGGAGGGAGAGATGTATTGACACTTATCTGGGAAAATGTGGAAATGTGTCTCCAGGGCAGCAACAGTTCTGTAAGTCAATGTTTCTTTAATAAAGGAATCTGAAGTTTTTTTTTTAAAAAATACAAATGAAAAGCATTTGAATAAATATAAGACCCATAATTGGCCTTTTCCAAAGCAGAATGAGCTCTCATTTACTCCTACTGTTTGATGAGTGTTCTAAAGATAGCTGCCTAAATTATGACCCAATCATTAGGAAGATATTTGTTGGCCATGAGAGTCTTGTTTTTCTCATAAATATTATAGTGGCTGAAATTGGGCCATGTTTCTGTTGTAAGAATTTGAACAAAAATGGTTAACTTCTTTATTTGAGATGATTGAGAAATGAGAAATAGACAAACATTTTCCAGAAAATGAAGCACACTGTTTTAAGAGAAAAATAATTTAGTGTAAGTGTTCTGGGAAATCAGAGATATTTTGTTTAGAGTTCTCTCTAAGCTCACTTCAGACTTCTCTAACTTTTTAAGTGAAGTTTCTGATTTTATCAACGTTCCCATATATATGAATCCCTAACATAATTAGCCACTTTTATGATATATTAAGAAACAAAGACAGTATTATTAGGGGAGGAGTCTTTTTTCCCTAAATTTTGTGACAGTGTGTGAAATATAAGAGTAGAATTTGTGATTGTTGTTTCACAAACTTGCCTTATTTTTGCAAAATACTGAGGTCCAAACTGTTACTTGAACAGAAGTTACTGGAAGTCTTTTTTCCTCTACATTTCTTTCTTTTTTTTTATTGTACTATTTTTTTATTGGGGAATTAATGTTTTACATTCAACAGTAAGTACAATAGTTTGTACATGCATAACATTCCCCAGTTTCCCATATAACAGTACAACCCCCACTAGGTCCTCTGAATCCTTCTTGGACCTGTAATCCTGATACCTTACAAAGGATTCAGATTGGAAATTATTTCAACCATGTAAAGACAGCTTTAGAATGATACTATTTTGTAGCTGAACAGTTGAAGTGATGAGCTAAAAATAGCTTGAAATTCAAGGACTTATATGTGATTAGAGTCTCTAGTGCTTTGATTACTGGGCTATTTGATGTAAGAAAATGACAAATAGACCCTTTAAAAGAAAACTAGGATTCTTCCTTTTGGATTACAAACATTTAGTGACACATACTCTAATTGATTCAGAACAAATAATTTCTCCTGAAGTCTAGTTGAAATTAACTGTGAAATAGGGTTTCATCCTTTTGTATCCTATCATCCATGTATTTAAACATCAACAATTAGAAAACATTTCCCTAGAGGCTTAGTGGTATTTTGACTCTTTCTTGATAAAATATACTTCAGTAGATTGAAATAATAAGTTTTATGAAGGATCTTATAATCTCATTCAGAGTGTTGCAGCTACACCATACGTGGTTATAATAAAGTACAGAAGCTTAGAGAAAATTCATGGGAATGGACAAACCCTTAGCCAGATTCACAAAACAAACAAACAAAAGGGATCTTCCCATATCTACTCTGATTTTCTAATCTTTGACTGAATCATTGATTACCAAATATTCTTATTTAATTTGTATGAAAAGTTGGTACAATTGGCAGCATTTAGTTTTTTTTTTTAATTTATTTATTTTTATTTATTTATTTATTCCCTTTTGTTGCCCTTGTTGTTTTATTGTTGTAGTTATTATTGTTGTTGTCGTCGTTGTTGGATAGGACAGAGAGAAATGGAGAGAGGAGGGGAAGACAGAGAGGAGGAGAGAAAGATAGACACCTGCAGACCTGCTTCACTGACTGTGAAGCGACTCCCCTGCAGGCGGGGAGCCAGCGTTGGAACCCGGATCCTTATGCCAGTCCTTGTGCTTTGCGCCACCTGCGCTTAACCCGCTGTGCTACAGCCTGACTCCCGCAGCATTTAGTTTTAAGATGAACTTCAGAATTAGTGAGATAGCTCACCTAGGACCATGTCTGCTTTTTTATACACACAACCCAGGTTGGACCCTTACCCTCACTGCACTGGGAGAAACTTTAGTACTGTGGTGTCTCTTCCACTCTTTCTTTGAAAATAAAAGGCATTCCAACACAATGAAGCCTTTGTGGCAACAACAAAATGAACATAATAAACCCTTGAGGTAAAATCAATTAATTTGTGATTCATAAACCAGTTCCACATTATTCTGATACAGGTTTTTAAAATTATTTTTGAAGTAACATTTCTTTTTAAGTTTTTTTAGTTATCTTTATTTATTTATTGGATAGAGACAGTCAGAAATTGAGAGAGGGAAGGGGGAGATAAGGAGAGAGACAGAGAGACACCTGCAGCTCTGCTTCACCACTTGAGAAGCTTTCCCCCTGCAGGGGGACTAGGGGCTTGAACCTGAGTCCTTGTACACTGTAATGTGTGCGCTCAGCCAGGTGTGCCACTGCCTAGCCCCTAATCTGATACATTTTCATAGTCAAAGAATTAAATTTTGTAATCAGCAGATATCTATATTATCATTAAATAAGATAAAACTATCTTACTATGATTTTATAGCCCTCATCTGAGGAGAGTCTAGAATATCAAATAATGTGTTCTGGATTAATGTTAAAATTGAAGTATAAATATAAATTTAAGGGTGACAAAGCAAGATAATCAGATAGAAATAAGTTAAATATAATGAGGTGGATTGATTATCTGGGCTCTAGAAAAACAAAACAAAACAGTATTTGGAAACTTTATTGTTTCTCTTTTTTACTGCTACGTGTTTATCTTCATGTTTTGTTCCTTTATAGGACCCCTTTATTTCCATCTTTTCCCCACCACTATCTTAATAAAACTCATTTATTGTATTTATCGTTCTTTTAGGAATTTTCACAAAGTTCAAAGTCCATGAATCTGAGCCAAGAAATCTGTTGATAATCGTTCCCAAAGGGTGGACATTTTAGGCCCTGTGATAAGTTGATAGAAAGAGATTTTTAGGCAGAAAGATGCATTTCCAGCTCTCCTTGTATTTGCCTGAGGGCAAGGCTGGCCATGATGATTGTGTAAAATATCTAGCTATGGGGAGGAACCTAGCTATGAGGAGTTGGAAATCACATCAGAGAAATAAGACATCAGAATGATGCTTAGTATTCACTTCAGAGGTTCAGATGGGTGGATGGGTACATATGTAAATTATTTTAGCATAGTTCTTTTTCAGCATAACCTGCTTTTGAAGAAGCATTGTCTCTTGGTATTGGTAAGTTTAGCTTGTCTCTTGTGATTACTGTAAAGCATAGGTTTTAACTTCCTTAGCTGGGTAGAAATGAAAAGCTTAGCTTCCTATCATAAATGGATCTTAAAGCAATCTCTTCTCTATTTTATTACTTTTTGGAGACACTTATCCTAAGCCCTTCCCCGTTTTTGAAGTAATTTGGATGATACTGAATAGATCTGTTGTCAATATCAATATCAATAACAATATAATATATGCTCTTCTGGTTATCTTTATTTCTGCTTATCAGTATGATAAATATACTGATATGCTCATTTCTGCTATTCTATTTAAAATCTATGCTCCAACACCTAGAGAAAAAAAATTAAGCAGCTTGTTAAAGGCCATGATGTTCACTTTAGTGTTCTGTTAGGAAGAATTCTGAACTCTGTACTTTGATTTGATGCTTTTGCAAGGAATGAGCACATACTTCATTATGACTTGTTGTGGTCCAGATGGTTGAGATTTGTTTACATAACACAAAGGAGAACCAGAGCTGGAGGAAATTGGCATCTGAAACCAATAAATGCAGATTGCTGTTTGCATAGTACAGTTTGAAACATAAATATACATATTTTTTGCATGAGACACATTCCTAACTGGGATCTTTACAGAACTGAATATTTAATAGTTACCAAAGATCATTGCCCTTTGCTATAATCTGCTGAGTTTGTCTTTCTATCTCCAAAAGTCATCCTGAGACAGGTAAAGCTGGAAGGGTATCCTGTGCTCTTTCCTGTTTGTGTTAATGATCGTTAAGGGTCTGTTCAGTGGAGTTCTGGCATTCACTAGTAACTAAAGGGAACACTAAATTGACTACCATGGAGCTTTTGGTTAAATTCAATTCAATAAACTGAAGCCTTAAAGAAAACTTCATAATGACCTTCAAAACCATGAATTTATTCAGTTTAATAATAGTAGTAATAGTGATTTTAGTAATAATAACAACATCAAACACATATAGGATACATATACATTAGCCCTTTAGTAGCCATGGTAATCCTATAAAGGTGATAATTTTCTTCTTCTCTGCCTCTGAAGCACATGATAAGATTGTGGTCCCCAGAATTGGGATCTATTTCTGCCTAATGTATAAGAAGTGATCTGCATCAATGTATACTTGTCTAGTTTGACCCTGAAGAATATCTTTTTCACACTGCTGAAACAAATGGTATTGTGTTTAGGAGGACAATATTGGCACAGATCAAAGTTCTGGCCAACCTTTGATCAATATACAATGGGACAAGAATATGATAATTCTATGATGATTCCAGCCACTGGAATTTTTTAGGTTTGTTATTAAAGTACACTTTAGTTCATCTATGTTGATACAGTGAGTATAACTGATTATCCCCCTTTGTCAGAGAAGGACTCTGAGCAACTCTAGTCATCTATGGCCTCAGAGCTAGTGGTGACAGAGTCAGGGATTCAAGCCCAGATTATAGAGCTCACAATCTAGTTTCTTAAATGTCATGCAGTACTGCATCTCTCATATTCTAGTTTAAATAGATATGAAACAAGGCGCTGGGGATGCAATGATGAGCAAAATTGAATTAAAGTCTAGTGAAATAATAAAAATGGACAAACAAATGATAAACGTGATTCATGCTCACAGTGATGGCAAATCAAAGGAGCATTACCAAATATTCTCTTATAAATTTTTCAAAAGATTTATTTTTATTTTATTGATGAGAGAGAAAGAGAGAATATAGGGAGGGGAAAGAGGAAGGAAAGGGAGAGATACAGAGAGAAAGAGAGAGAGAGAGAGAGAGAATGAATATTAGTCTGGCATATTCAGTGGCTGAGATCAGATTTATAATCTCATGATTTTCAGTCCTGTGCTCTACTACTGCACAAACTCCTGACCACAGTGTACGTTTTTATCTGTTTTCACAGCTAGAGACAGAGTTTTGTTGTCTTTTTAAAGCAAAGTGCCATTCCTGCCAATTGTTATGTATACATAACATATATAGAGATATCAATATATAATAAATATTATATATGTTTATGAGTATATTTATTATAATGGGCCTAAAATAGTAACCTAGCTACTGTACTCTTAGTCTTTGGATTGATTCTCATATAGGGCTCACCTCTATACATTGCATGTGACAGGAATGATTTTAACACTCAAAGATTCAGTTTTTTCTTTTTTCTTTTGTATGTTTTTCCTTTATTGGGGAGATTAGTGGCATACAGTTGACAGTAAAATATAGTAGTTTGTATATGTGTAACAATTCTCAGTTTTCCACATAAGAATTCAACCCCCTTTAGGTCCACCTCTGCCATCATGTTCTAGGACCCAAACACTGGCCCCCCTACACACACACACACACACACACACACACACCAGAATCTTTTACTTTGGTGCAATACAGCAACTCCACTCCAAGTTCTGTTTTGTGTTTTCCCTTCTGTTCTTATTTTTCAACTTGTCTATGAGTGATATCATCCTATATTCACTTTTCCCTTTTTTGGCTTATCTCACTTAACATGATTGATTTAAGCTCCATCCAAGATGAGAAGAAGAAAATGAATTCACCATATTTGATAGCTGAGTAGGATTTCATTGCATATATGTACTATTACCTTCTCAGCCACTCATCTGTTCTTGGACACCTGTGTTGCTTCCAAGTTCTAGCTATTACAAATTGTGCTGCTATGAACATAGGTATACACAACTCTTTTTGGACTGGTGGGTTTGATTCTTAGGATATATCCTCACGAGAGGAATTGCAGGGCCATGTGATCAATCCATTTCTAGCCTTCTTGAGATTGCTCCAGGATACTCTCCAAAAGGGGTTGGACCAATTGATATTCCCATCAGCAGTGCAGAAGGATACTTTTGCCCCCACAACCTCCCCAGAATTTGTTGCTTCCACCTTTCCTGAAATATGACATTCTCACAGGGTTGAAGTGGTATCTCATTGTTGTCTTTATTTGCATTTCTCTGACAATCAATGACTGAGCATTTTTTCATATGTTTGTTAGCCTTTTGGATCTCTTTTCTGGTGAGTATTCTATTTATATCCTCTCCCCATTTTTTATGGGGTCATTTTTCCCCCTGAGTTTGGTGAGATATTTATATATTTTGGTTATTAGCCTCTTGTCTGAAGTATAGCATGTAAAGATCTTCTCCCATCCTGTAAGAGATCTCCTTATTTGGGTGGTATTTCTTTTGCTGTTCAGAGGCTTTTTAATCTGATTATAGTCCCACTGGTTTGCTTTTGTTTTAGCCTTCCTTGTAATTGTATTTGTATCAATGAAGATACCTAAAACATTGAGATGCAGAAGAGTTTCACCAATATTTTCCTCTTAAGTATTTGCCCCAATTTTTCCAACACCATCTGTTGAAGAGACTTTCCTTTCCCCATTTAATAGTCTGGGCACACTTGTTAAGGAATAGTTGTCTGTTGATTATGGGGGCTTACCTCTGGAATCTCAATTCTATTCCACTGGTCAGTGTATGTGTTTTCCAGTACCAAGCAGCTTTGATTAAAATGGCCCTATAATACCTTTGAGATTTGAGAGTGTGATGCCTCCAGTTCTGTTCATTCTTCTCAAGATTGTTTTGGCAATTCTAGATATTTTCTGGTTCTAGACAAATGTTTGTAGATTTTGTTGTATTCTAAAAAAAAAATTGGGTGGGACCTTGATGGGGAAGATGCATATATTTATTTATTTATTTTTATTGTATTTTATTTATAAAAAGGAAACACTGACAAAACCATAGAGTAAGAGGGGTACAACTCCACACAATTCCCACCACCAGACCTCCATATCCCATCCTCTTCCTTGATAGCTTTCCTATTCTTTAACCCTCTGGGAGTATGGACCCAAGATCACTGTGGGATGCAGAAGGTGGAATGTCTGGCTTGTGTAATTGCTTCCCCCTTGAATATGGGCATTGGCAGGTCAATCCATACTCCCAGCCTGCCTCTGTCTTTCTCTAGTGGGGTGGGGTTCTGGGGAATCTGAGCTCCAGGACACATTGGTGGGGTTGTCTGTCTAGGGAAGTCCAGATGCCAGGGTTGGCATCATGCTAGCATCTGGAACCTGATGGCTTAAAAGAGAGTTAACATATAAAGCCAAACAAATTGTTGACTAATAATGAACCTAAAGCCTGAATTAGTGCAGATGAAGAGTTGGTGGGTCCTCTGTTTTGTAGACAGCTAGTAGGCATATTTTAGTTATATTCCAAAGGGTCTGTGGCTATACTAGTTTTTTTCCTCTCTCTCTCTCTTTTTCTCTTTTTTTCCCCCCATGAGCCTGAAATCTGAAATGCACATGGATCCAGTTATTGTTTGAGGAGATGGAAAAAGGACCAGAAAGCTGGATCAGGGAAGAGAGTAGTTCCCAAATGTGGGAAAGTTATATAAATATTGTTGACTGTAAACCCCATCAATTTGATGTTATCTGGGGCCTATATTCACCTTAGGAGCCTATGTGACCTCTGCATTCCTGTAGATCCGAATTCACATTCTGTGGTCATCAGTAGGAATGTTGCAAGCTGCCCCAATATCAGGACCCATCTTCCTCAGGTGTGGTATAGAGTATGTTGTCCAGCTCCCTTTGGAGGATGTAACATTCTCTACCACTGTTGATCCACGTTGAGGGCAAGGTCCTATGCATGCCCACAAAGGGGTCTATGTTGTTGTTCCTGATAGAGGTGAAGATGACTGGTAAAGATGACCAAAGAAAGAGGGATTTATTTGAGCTCTAGGCCCATCATGTCTTTTTGGAAATCTCAGGACTCCTCAACTAAGGCCCCAGCTGATGGGGTGACCTGATATTTAGTAGAGAGTCATTGTTAAAGTATGCCAGTCTCTTGCCCTTATTCAGCTTTTGCAGTCCTTGCTTTGCAAGGTTAGCTTTGGAGTGAGTGAGAGAACTGTAATAGGAAGTAGGTGAGGAAGGTATCTAAGTCCAAGCAGACACTATTTAATTAGGAACTTTATACTGACTCACTGCAGACTATTGTGTACATTTGCTTTCAGATATATATTTTGTCCTAATTTATGGATAAAAGTGAGCATATGCTCTATCTCACAGCACCTGATCTATCTATCTAGGTTTTGTGACTTTGTTAGGAAGTGAGCCACCTGGAATGGAATTAGAGAATCCTATGAAAGAAAAGGTCTCACCTGAGTAATGAGGCTGAAGGACTGACATTCTACGCCTGACGTTTCTGGACACAGTCTTGACGTGAAGCCTGCTGAGATGGTACTCTTTGCATTGATTAGGTTGGTATCAGCAGATGCAATATCATTTGGTATCAATTGAGAGAAGCATGCAGGAAAGTCCCCACCCTAGAGATTGCAGGACTGAAATATAGGCTCTACAAAGGAAGCAGCAGATTCCTGCTGCCTTAGGGTTAAAGAAGGCAATAGGAATTACTGGGTATGGAAGGTCCATGTCTAGCATTGTGAGAGTTCTCCTGACTGCTCTCCAGAGAGGCTGAACCAATTTACATTCCCACCAGCAGTGCAGAAGGGTTCCTCTGTCTCTACAACCTCTCCAACATTTGTTGCTGCTTTCCTTTTTGATGTATGCCATTCTCACAGGGGTGAGGTGCTATCTTAATGTTGTCTTTATTTGCAGTTCTCTGACAGTCAGCGACCTGGAGAAATTTTTCATGTGTTTGTTAGTCTTTTGGTTCTCTTCTGTAGTGAATGTTATGTTCATATCCTCTGCCCATTTTTGGATGGGGTCATTTGCTTTCTTGTTGCTAAGTTTGCTGAGTTCTTTGTATATTTTGGTGATTAGTCTCTTATCTGATGTATGTCATATGAAGATTTCCCATTCTGTGAGAGGTCTCTTTGTGTGATAGTTTCTTTGGTTGTGTAGAAGCTTTTCAATGTAATGTAGTCCCATTGATTTGTTTCTGCTTTAGTCTTCCTTGCAATTGGGTTTTTATCATCAAAGATGTCCTTATGTGGGAAAGTATTCCACCAATGTTTTCCTCTAAATATTTGATAGTTTCTGGTGTAACATCTATGTCCTTGTAGGCCCATGATTATTCAACAATTTGTTTGGCTTTGTATGTTAACTCTTCTTTCAGTCACCAGGTTCTATATGCTAGCATGATGCTTACCAGACTTCCCTGGAGAGACGACCCCACCAATATGTCCTGGAACTCGAATTCCCAGAGCACCACCCGACTAAGCAAAGAGAGTCAGGCTGGGAGTATAGATTAACCTGCCAACACCTCTGTCCAGTGGGGAAGCAATTACAGAAGCCAGACCTTCCACCTTCTGCATCCCACAATGATCTTGGGTTCATACTCCCAGAGGGATAAAGAGTAGGAAAGCTATCAGGGAAGGGGACGGGATATAGAGATCTGGTGGTGGGAATTGTGTGGAGTTGTACCCCTCTTATGCTAGGGTTTTGTTAATGTCTCCTTTTTTAAATAAATAAATAAAATTTTTAAAAGAAGGCAATAGATAGTTATTGCCACAATCAAATTATTTGGCACTTTGATTAACTTTGAAATATCCCATTGTTAGTATTTGCTGTATTATACATAACATCACCATAATTTATGTCCTTTGATATTATTTGTTTATGGCTGTGCCACCAGTTACTTCTGTTCTCCCTGGTATAAGCTTATAACAGAGTCAACATATCAAAGACTCAGCCTGTGGTCTTTGCATTAAAAAGTTTGAGACATTCAATCTATTTCCACCTCTCATATTAATTAAATAGTGATTTATATTACTGCAAGTTAATAGGAGTGTACATAAACACCCTTCCCACCACCAAAAGACTGTGTCCCATCCCATTCTCCTCCCTCCTCCCATCCCACCCCATGAAGGCGAATATCCATCTTCACCCTCAACCAAGGGTATTTACTTTGGTGCCCTACTCCAAATTCAGTCAAATCCTTCTTTGAGTTTCCCTTTCTATATTACGTTCTTAATTGGTTTATGAGTGATGATCATCCCATATTCATCTTTGTCTTTCTGACTAAGATCACTTAACATAATTTTTTCTGTTTCCATACAAGATTGGTCAGAGAAAGTGGGTTCATTGTTCTTTTTTTTTTTAATTTCTTTATTGGGGAGTTAATGTTTTACATTTGACAGTAAACACAATAGTTTGTACATGCATAACATTCCCAGTTTTCCATATAACAGTACAACCCCCAGTAGGTTCTCTGTCATTCTTCTTGGATCTGTATTCTCCTCCACCCACCCACCCTAGAGTATTTTACTTTGGTGCAATACACCAATTCCAGTTCAGGTTCTACTTGTGTTTTCTTTTCTGACCTTGTTTTTCAACTTCTGCCTGAGAGTGAGATCATCTCATATGCATCCTTCTGTTTCTGACTTATTTCACTTAACATGAATTTTTCAAGGTCCATCCAAGATTGGCTGAAAACGGTGAAGTCACCATTTTTTATAGCTGAGTAGTATTCCATTGTGTATATATACCACAACTTTCTCAGCCACTCATCTATTGTTGGACACCTGGGTTGCTTCCAGGTTTTGGCTATTACAAATTGTGCTGCCAAGAAAATATGTGTACACAGATCTTTTTGGATGGGTGTGTTGGGTTCCTTAGGATATATCCCCAGGAGAGGAATTGCAGGGTTTTAGGGCAGGTCTATTTCTAGCCTTCTGAGAGTTCTCCAGACTGTTCTCCACAGAGTTTGGACCAATTGACATTCCCACCAGCAGTGCAGGAGGGTTCCTTTGACCCCACAACCTCTCCAGCATTTGCTGCTGTTACATTTTCTGATGTATGACATTCTCACAGGATTGGAGTGATATCTCATTGTTGTCTTTATTTGCATTTCTCAGACAATCAGAAACTTGGAGTATTTTTTCATGTGTTTCTCAACCTTTTGGATCACTTCTGTGGTGGATATTCTGTCCATGTCCTCCCCCCATTTTTGGATGGGGTTATTTGTTATCTTGTTGTTGAGATTTGCAAGTTCTTTATATATTCTGGTTACTAGCCTGTAGTCTGATGTATGGCATGTAAAGATCTTCTCCCATTCTGTGAGGGGTCTCTTGGTTTGGGTAGTAGTTTCTTTAGCTGTGACGAAGCTTTTTAATTTGATGTAGTCCCATAGGTTTATGCTTGCCTTAGTCTTCTTTGTAATTGGATTTGTTTCATTGAAGATGTCTTTAAAATTTATGCAGAAAAGAGTTCTGCCAATATTTTCCTCTAAGAATATGATAGTTTCTGGTCTAACATCCATCCTTGATCTACTTGGAATTAACTTTTGTATTTGGTGAAATGTAGTGGTTCAGTTTCATTCTTCTGCATGTTTCAACCCATTTTTTCCAACACTATTTGTTGAAGAGACTCTGCTTTCCCCATTTAATAGTCAGCGCACCTTTGTCAAAGATTACATGTCCATAGGTGTGGAGGCTTACTTCTGGCCTCTCAATTCTGTTCCACCGGTCAGTGTGTCTATTCATGTTCCAATACCAAGCAGGTTTGATGACAGTGACCCTATCATACAATTTGAGATCTGGGAGTGTGATGCCTCCAGTTCTGTTCTTTCTTCTCAAGATTGTTTTGGCAATTTAGGTTGTTTCTGGTTCCAGGTAAACATTTGTAGCATTTGTTCTATTCTCCTAAAAAATGTGCTTGGGATCTTGATGGGGATAGCATTAAATGTGTAGATGGCTCTGGGTAGTATATTCATTTTGATGATGTTAATTCTTCTAACCCATGAACATGGAATATCTTTCCACTTCTTTGTGTCTTTTTCAATTTCCTTGAGTAGTGACTCATAATTTTCAGTATACAAGCCTTTCACTTCTTTGGTTAGGTTTACTCCTAGATATTTTATTGTTTTTGTTGCTATAGTAAAAGGAATTGATTTCTGGATTTCAACGTCTTCTAACTTAGTGTTTGCATAGAGGAACGCCACTGACTTTTGAATGTTAATTTTGTAGCCTGACACCTTATTGTACTGCCTGATGATATCCAAAAGCTTCTTGCTCAATTCCTTAGGTTTTTCTATGTATATTATCTTGCCATCTGAAAATAGGGAGAGTATGACTTCTTCTCTTCCAATCTGTATGCCTTTAATTCCTTGCTCCTGCCTGATTACTGTGGCAAGAACTTCCAACACTATGTTGAATAGTAATGGTGATAGTGGGCAGCCCTGTCTAGTACCTGATCTGAGTGGAAATGCTTCCAGTTTTTCACCATTGAGTATGATGTTTGCTGTAGGTTTGCTATATATAGACTCCACTATCTTCAGGAATTTTCCATCTATTCTCATTTTTGTAGTGTTTTGATCATAAAGGGATGTTGGATTTTGTCAAAGGCTTTCTCTGCATCTATTGATATGGCCATATGGTTTTTGGTCTTGCTTTTGTTGATGTGGTGGATCACATTGATTAATTAACATATATTAAACCAACCTTGCATCCCTGGGATAAACCCCACTTGGTCATGATGAACAATCTTTTTAATATTCTGCTGTATCCAGTTGGCTAGAATTTTGTTCAGTATTTTCACATCTATGTTCATCAGAGATATTGGTCTGTAGTTTTCTTTTTTTGGTTGTGTCACTGTCTGCTTTTGGTATCAAAGTGATGTTGGCTTCATAGAAGCTGGAAGGGAGTATTCTAGTGTCTTCAATCTTCTGAAAGACTTCTAAAAGTAGAGATATTAGTTCTTCTTTGAAGGTTTTGTAGAACTCATTTGTAAAATTATCTGGTCCAGGACTTTTATTTTTGGGAAGGTTTTTGATAACTGTTTTAATTTCATTAGCTGTGATGGGGCTGTTCATCTTACCTACTTCCTCTTTACTTAGTTTTGGAAATTAGTAGGTATCTAGGAAATCGTCCATTTCTTCCAGGTTCTCTAGCTTGGTGGCATATAGTTGTTCATAGAAGCCTCGCATGATATGTTGAATTTCTGCAGTGTCTGTTGTGATATCTCCTCTTTCATTTACTATCCGATTTATTTGGGTTTTCTCCCTTTTTTGTTTTGTGAGTCTGCTAAAGGTTTGTTGATTTTGTTCACTCTTTTGAAGAACCAACATTTACTTTCTTTGATCTTTTGTATGGTTTTCTTATTTTCAATGTTACTGATTTCTTCCCTAACTTTAGTGATTTCTGTCCTTCTGGTTGCTTTAGGGTTCCTTTGTTCTTCCAGGTCTTTAAGATGTGTAATCAGACTCTTTATTTGTGCTTTTTCTTGTTTCATAATGTATGCTTGTATAGCTATGAACTTCCCTCTCAGTACTGTCTTAGCTGTGTCCCAAATATTTTGATAGCTTGTGTCTTCATTTTCATTGAACTCTCAAAACATTTTGATTTCTTCCTTTATTTTCTCTTTGACCCAGTATTTGTTAAGGAGTGTACTATTGAGCTTCCACATTTTGGCACTGTTACTAATCTTTTGTTGATTGTTAAGTGTTAGTTTAATTCCACTGTGGTCTGAGAAGATGCTTGGTATGATTTCAATGCTCTTGAATTTGCTGATGCTGTCTTTGTGGCCTAACATATGATCTATCCTTGAGAATGACCCATGTAGACTTGAGTAAAATGTGTATTCCAGTTTCTTGTGATGAATGACTCTGAAAATGCCCATTCATTCTAGTTTATCTATCTCCTCATTTAGCTCTCTTATATCTTTAGTGATTTTCTGCCTAGAAGATCTGTCAAGTTGAGAGACTGGAATGTTGTATGTCCTCTACTATGACTGTGTGGCTGTTAATATATTTCTGTAGCTCTTTCAGTAGACGTTTGATGTGTTTAGATGGCTTCTCATTGGCTTCATAGATGTTAATAATTGTTAAGTCTTCTTGATTGACTGAGCTTTAAGTAGTGTCCAGTCCTATCTTTTTTAATCTTATCTATTTTAAAGTCTATCTTGTCAGATATGAGAATAGCTGTTCCTGCCCTTTTTTGTGGGCCATTGGCCTGTATGATAGTTTTCCATCCTTTTACTTTGAGTCTGTGTTTGTCTTGTTGAGTTAGGTGGTTTTCCTGTAGACAGCATATTGTGGGCTTGTGTTTTCTGATCCATCTTCTTATTCTGTGCCTTTTAGTAGGTGAGTTCAGGCCATTGACATTTATCGATATCAAAGATTGAAAATATTTTAACACCATTCTTTTAGATTTTTAGAGTGTTCTGATATATGGCATGTTTATTGTGGTTTGCCTGTTAATAGGAGACCTTTCAGAACTTCTTTCAGGTCAGGCTTGGTGATAGTTGATTCTTTCAACTGTTGCTTGTCTGAGAAGGTTTTATGCCTCCATCTAGTCTGAATGGCAGTCTAGCAGGATACAATAGTCTTGGTTGAAAGCTTTTCTCATTGGGCACTCAATAGATATCTTGCCATTCTCTTCTGGCCTGTAGTGTTTGTGTGAAGTCTGCAGCTAATCTTATGGGCTTTCCTCTGTAGGTAACTCTTTGTTTTTCTCTTGTAGCCTTCAGGATCCTTTATTTATCTTTATTCCTATACATTCTAAATATGATGTATCTTGGTGTCTTAAAGCTCAGTTAATTCTGTTTGGCATCCTCTTCGCTTCTTGAACTTTTATGTCTTTTATGTTGTATAGACTAGGTAAGTTCTCAGCTATTATGTCCTGAAGAATGCTTTCTTCCCCTCTCTCTCTTTCTTCCTCTGGTAATCCAATAATGTGTATATTATTTCTTTATGGCTAAAACAATTTCTTTAGAGTTCAGGTGAGGAAACAATTTTCTAACTTAACTCTGATTAATGTACTCTGAATGTTCTTTAAAATTAAATATTATTCATTGTTACATAATATTTTCTCAACTCTACTTCATAGAAGAATTTGAATGTTCCTCCTGTAGTTTTACAACTATAGGTCAACAGTTCACCATCTTTAATACTTAAATCTGAGAATTGCTGAAACCAAGATTTTCTAAACCTTATTTGACCTAGTTCATTCAAAATCTAATGTGAACTGAGGGGAATCATTTTGTAGAATCAATATTAAGTCATTTCTTTTCAGAATTATTTTTCTTTAACTATCAGAGAAATCTGCCCCAGACCTAGCTTGGATTTTGCAGGATATGAGGCGAATATATTACTACATTGTTTCCAAATCTCACTTTGTATATCCCATATATATCAGCCTCATGGGTTTCAGAAAGCAGACTGCGGTCTTGTAGAATATGTGAAAATTCATCCATATCCCATGCTCAATAAGAATAGATGCATCACTGAAAAAAGAGTAAGCAAATATATTTTTATTATAATGAGATACAGTCAGGAAAAGCACTGTGTATGCATACTGTCTGTGTGACCTTCTCTGTGCTAGACTCAGACACTACTTTGAGTGTTTACAGGATAAATCTTCTGTCTTTGTCCTGCTGTCACTGCTTGCATTTGCCCCCATTCCATCATTTTGTTCTTGATTAATGCCTTGGACTGGATCCACAAGAGACACTCCTAGGAAATCAGGATCAAACCCTCTGCTCCAAATATTTATTTTCTTTATCAGGAAAGCTTCAGTTGCAAAATGTTTTGTTTATCTTTATCTGTATTTTTCATGTCCCACTCTTTGAAATCCTTGAAGGCAGTTGTATGTCTGTATCATATCTCTTCATTTCTATTTCCAGCATCTTACATGGGACCTAGTGTGCAGTAGTAGGTATTCAATCAATATTGAAGTATGCCTAGAAATAGATAGTTACTAAATTAAGGTACAAAGGGATGAATTTTCTAGGATGGGTAATTAATTAGAAACACAGCATAATGTAGAGTGAGGATTCTTAATTCCCACCCCATCTCTGTGTTCGCCCATGGAAAACAGGATTCAAGTTACCAAATCAAGTTGGTAATTTATCAGCATTAACTTTCAAGTAAAAAAAAAAGTAAGCCAGAAAGCGTTCAATTGGTTTAGTAGACTCAAGCTAACATAAATGCAAGAAAATATCCAAATATCATTGCAGTTGAGATATTACCCACACAAATAAACTTGTTTTATGTTGATTTATACATAAATGTCACTTAAAATTTTTAGAGGTAACTGACCTTTTTACTAGACCAAGTGGGTAAAAAATGAGAAGAGCCTTAAGTATATTTATTTTCGTAACTTCTCCTAGAGAAGAAAAGAAAAAGATAGCAATGAAAGCAAAAAGATAATGGTTTGGAAGATCTTAGAAAGCATGTCTTGCGGATGATTGAATGCTAACTGAAGAAGTCATGCTAAGAGTATGTGGCAACTGGTAAACATGCAAATATTAGCTTTAGTTTAAGGATCACTAAGCATGGGTTCAAAACATTAAAATGAAGAAACAAATTCTGATGGGGGAATGATAATCAAGTACTGGTTTTTTTTGTTTTGTTTGCTTTTTAATAGAAAATGTTAAAGATAATTATAATAGACAAGCCAAGAAATAATCATCAAGGAAGGTGGTAAATATTCAACTGCTCTAAGTGAGGCAAAAGGGAGAGAAAATCAACAAAGAAGATTGCCCCCTCTTCAAGCACTAGTTTTAAATATTAAGTCCACTGCAGTGGTTAGAATATTGTGTTGTTAAAATTTGGAGGCTCTTGCCGGGCGGGTTGGCTTCACGGGCGGGTAACAGAGACGCAGAGACAACGGCTGGACAGGGAAGCTGTATTTCTTTATTCAGGAACAACGATTCATAAACTAAGACCAACTAATCACCAAACAGAACTCTGCTGTCTCTTTGCGGCGGCACAAGCACTCTCTCTTACCCTGGAACTCAGGAACTCCGGAACTCTCTCCAACTCTGGAACTCTGGTGGGGCCCCTAGGGGCGGGGCCAAGCGGGCCCACGAAATTAACTGGACTGATCTAATTCTCTTGGCGGGGGAGAACTAGAACCCAATGTAAAGCATACAACAATATTGGGTATAAAACAGTGGTGCCCTGAGTTTGATCACAGGCATGAACTGTGCTGGGGTAATGCTCTGGTTCTCTCTCTCTCTCTCTGTTTCCCTACCCTTCATTTAAAAATGACAGTATATAAATAAACCTTTAAAAAATATTAGTAAAGGTTCAGTTAGATAGCAGATACTCAAGGGATACTAATGAGTTTGGAGTATTCTCTTGTGTTGTTTATTCTATAGAGGTTAAAGTAACATTTACAGAGCTATTTAATGTTTTGATGAATGTTTAAGTTATAAACAGACCATGTGTATCATTGTACTCAGTGAGTCCTGTTTTTCTTTTTTGTCAGGATAACTGGGAACCATAATTAGTCAATGCTAATCACTTGGGGGCACCTGCTAGATGAGAGGCCCAGCATGAGGCAGACTTGAAAGCTGCTGCAGGACATTCCCTGGAACCTTAACCTTTCTTGAAGAGACTAAAATATTCCAAAGGCATACTTAGTGTCTTGTTTCTCCACAGCACTGAGTGACCCCCTGGGGTTCAATAGCCTGACAAGCCACTTGAAATGTCCCACTTAACTACCTGGAAATAATTGAGGCAGTGGAAAGAATTAATCCTGATACATGCAGAGTTGAGAGTGTTTGGTTTCTGTGCCAAAGAGTGGGTGAGCGTATATTTTTGATGGCACCTGGGGGTAATAAGGTTGCTATGTTTCAATTTGTCTGGAATGATATTAAACAGGGGAATGAAGAGTTTTCTCCCCGACCCCTAAAGGTACTTAGAAAACACTTCATGTAGTTTTCATCAGAGTTCTTGCTATCCTACACAGTGACTTTGAATTAATAGAAGATACTCCCATGGACTTAGGGAACTGTCTTAGGGAACACTGGCTAGGGTAAGGCAGCTTAATTGGTAAAACTAACTAAATAAATTATTGTGCTTTTTTTTTCTTTGAGCTAACAGAATGGATAAAGCCCTCAGCAGTTGTGGGTGGCTTGATAAGTAAAAGGGCAAATGAATTTTATCCTCTACTGTCTTCTGGGGCTTAGAGTCCTTGACAAAAGTATAGAAAGGCACAGACATCATAGCAGTCCTGGATATAATAATATACTTTTCAATTATGTCACATTTAGAAGGATGAATACATGCAAGGCTAACTATTGAGTACTATTGCCTAAAAGCATCCCTTTTAGAGAGCCAGTTTTGTACATGGAGCCCAGGGGAAACTAAGCTTTATTATTATTTTTTTTACTTTCTTCTATAGAATGTGAAATTCCATGATTTTTCATTTGTTGAAGGTGGGCTTTCTTTGTATATCTTGACCTCTTTAATTAAAGTCCTAAAATTTCTGAATGATTCAGAGATAACAAAAGAAAGTCTGAACATTTAAAACTCAGCATATCCTTCATAGCAGGCTTGACAGGAAGCTGAATGGATGAGATCAGTGTGATAAATGGTACATCAATTTTACAAATATCAGGTGATATTTATTTTTCTTAAAATATCAATGAATGAGAAAGTGTGTGTGTGTGTTTGTGTGTGTATGTGTGTGTGTCTGTGTGTGTGTATGTGTGTGCATGAGAGAGGCAGAGAGAGTGTGTATGTGTATGAGTGAAAGACAGAGACAGACACCAGAGCATCACTCTAGCACATACAGTGCTCAGGATCATGCTTGGGCTCCATGGTTCGTAATCTAATGCAGTTATCAACTGTGCCATCTCCTGGGTGGCAGTATTTACTCTCATGAAAATGGGATTATTAGAATGCAGGAAAGGCTTCAACATACTTTTATGCACATGATGTTTACCTTAGTCCCATATTTTTTTTAACAGTGGCTATAGAAACAAAGCATATGACATTATTATTATTATTATTTTGTTTGATCACTTTCTGGTAACAATTGGGTAATGCTGTATTTTTCTGAGAATGTACTTTGTATAGCGTAACAATTGTAATGATCTTTTTTTATTATTATTACAACCAGGGTTATCACTGGGACTCAGTGTCTGTGCTATGAATCCACTCCTTTTTCTCTTTCTATTTGATAAAGAGAAATTGAGAGCAGGAGGGGAATTTGGAGAAGGACAGGGAGAGAAAAGAGAAACACTTGTAGACCTGCTTCACTAATTGTGAAGCTTTCCCCCCTGCAGGTGGGGAGTAGGGGTTCAAACCCTGGTCCTTGTGCATGGTGATATGTGTACTCAGCCAGGCATGCCACCACCTGGCCCCCAATAATTTCAGTGTTTTGAAGGTAAAACCTATTAATCAGATATGAGACACAGATGAGACTTTTCACCAAACATTGAAATATATCTTGTACATTTTTTCCAAAACCTATGCTGTTTCCCAAATTTGTAGCTATTATCTTCAAGTTATTTAGTATATTTAAAAAATTGTTTTAAAATTTATTTATTTTACTTGATATAACAAAGAACTTGACAGTTAAGTGAGATAGAGAAGGAGACAGAGACACTTGCTTCACCACTCATGAAAATTCCCTCCCTCTGCAGTTGGAGGCTATGTTGGTGGCAGGGGATATTGAACCAGGGAACTTGAGCGTGGAAGCATGCACTTGACCAGGAGCACCATCATTCAGCCCTTTGTATATTGTTTAATATAATTAGGTGATATATAATGGATAGAAAAGATAGCAAGCTGCAAGATCATTCTGGTAAATATTGATTTCCTTCCTCATTCTCTTTGATTCACCTCTCTACTGCCTACATTTTTATCTATCTATCTCTTGCTTAAAGATAGATTTCCCCCCAAAATATGAAGTGTTTAAAAAAAAACGTGGGGGCCAGGTGGTGGCGCACCTGGCTGAGTGCATGTGTTACAATGCACAAGCACCCAGGTTCAAGCCTCTGGTCCCCACATGCAGGGGGAAAGCTTCGCAAATGGTGAAGCAGGGCTGCAGGTGTCTCTCTGTCTCTCTCCCTCTCTCTCTCCATTTCTGGTTGTTTCTATGCAATAAATAAATAAAGATAATAAAAAATTAATTTAAAAAAGTAGGTCTAGATGACATATGTGTTCCAGAGGCTGAAAGAAAAAGCTTAACTTAGCCAGTTTTTGTGGAATCTCCTAATGAAGTTAGTTGTGCTTTTATATCACAGCCTTGGGTTAAAAATAAAGTTTTAGTCTTTCCCATACAAAAACTGTCTGCATTTGGTGCAGGGTACATATTGTTCAACATTAACCATGTAAGGTTCTGTGATATATTTTCTTTTAGAACACAGTGCCAGGATAAGCTTGGCTTATCCTGAAGAATTATATTTTTTCTGACTAGGAATACTATATAGTTTACATATTTCTCTTTTGCCTCAGCTGTCAGGATGTTAAGTAGTAAAAATTCTTAATTATTTTTTTCATTTTAATGAGAATGAGAGATACAGAGAGCAAGATACACACACACACACACACACACACACACACACACACACACACACACACACACCAGAACACATCTCAGCATAGACTTTTGGTAGTGCAGGGGATTAAGCCTGGAACTTTAAGACCTCAGACATGAAAGTTCTTCTATATAACCAGTATGCTATCTCTTCCACCCTTTATTTATATTATTTTTTAAATTTTAACATAGTCACTATTCTTACTGCTCTTGACATACTACTATTCTTATACTAACCTAATTATGTATATGTATAGTATAAGGAAAGTTTTTTAATTAACTGATTAAATATTAGTCATGTTTTTATAGGAACTTTAACAATTAACTTTCGACATGTAAAGAGTTTGTGGCTGAAAGTCACTAAGAATATATTTTAATGTTTTAAATTCCACTGGCAATTTAAAAAAAAAATCCTTAAATCAATAGACTATATATTTTTAGTACAGCTTACATTGCTTGCAGTATTTGGTTTTCTATGGGGGTAGGGGGTGGGGGAGACATATACCAGGAAAAATATGACTAGATAATCACATTTGACAATATCTTCTACCATACATGGGGGTCTATACATTTTCAGAAAAATAGCTGGTTATGTAAGCACACCTTTAATTTTACTACTAAATCTGATTACTTTTCTTGAGAAAGTGAGCACATGAGAAGATAAGTGTATTTAAATTTACTTATATAACAAATCAAGTCTAATTTTGAATCTTCAAGGCCTAGAATTAAAGTATTTCATGTGAAAGTGCTGTATTTTAATACCTGACACTTGAAATTTTTCATCTTTTCCTTTTTTGGTATTATGTCAAGGTGCAAAACTTGAAACAGAAGAAACTTAATTTATTACTGTGTTGAAGAAGTTTCATGGTTTTGCAAGAAGTATATAAGAAGAAGAGTTTAATTCTTCAAATTTTTAGATGATTGAGTCTTCAGTGTCAGAAATATGGCAGTAATAACTAACTTTCATTAAGTCTTTCTTCTGATAGCCCTATTCTAAATGTGTGAGTTGGGAGGGCAAGAACATTATGATTTAGAAAATATGGCATGGAGTACATAATTGGAGTCCCAGTTTTTCTCTTGTCCTTCTTCCTGTGGACAATTAGTCATGATACTAGTAGTTCTTATTTTATTTTATTTTTCCTTAAGCAAACATAATGGAGTTCTTTCTCTTGTCCTTCCTATGGACAATTAGTCATGATACTAGTAGTTTTTATTTTATTTTATTTTATTTTATTTTATTTTTCCTTAAGCACACATAATGGAGTCCTTTCTCTTGTCCTTCTTCCTGTGGACAATTGGTCATGATACTAGTAGTTTTTATTTTATTTTATTTTTCCTTAAGCAAACATAATGGAGTTCTACATATCAAAGCCAATGTGATCCCTTCAAAGGAACTCCTTTTTTGGTATCATGGATACTATATTCTTTACAGTATTTTTGAGTGTTGCAAAGTCTTTGTATGTATGATGGATTTGAATTTGTGGAAATAAGCTAAGTCACTGAGAGTCCTGTATGGTGATTCAATTATACAGATGAACCTAATAAGAAAAAAACTACAAAATTACAAAGGTGTTTTTCTTTTTGAACTTCAGAATTGACTTTTGAACATGACAGAATTCACAATAGGGTGGGGATGAACCTGGTTGAGCTTACTTGTTACCATGAGCAAGGACCCGGGTTCAGTGTTGAACATATACAGTGGTGTACATCAAAAAAGTTCCAGTCCATTCCTGCAGGGGAAAAGTTTAGTGAGTGGTAAAGCAGTGTTGCAGGTATCTCTCTGTCTCTCTTCCTCTCTATCTCCCCTTTCCCTCTTGATTTGTGACTATCTCTATCCAATAATTAAAAAAGTTTTAAAAAAAAGAAGAATTCACAGTAAGGGCATTAATTGCAACAAGGTCACCTCAAACAAGCTAACAAAAAATTGGAAACACTCAGCTGTACATGTAAGAACTGGTATGATAAAATAGAAGCAGACATTTAAGATTTCTACCTATTTATAGTGCAAACTATCAAACCCACTGATTGCTTGCTGAATAGAATATGCCTTAAGTACAAATAGATGGGCACTCTGGTGAGAGAACCATGCTGTTCCCAAGTTTTGCCTACAATAGTCTAGAGTCTTTTGTATCTTAAAAGCTCTTAATGATTAAGAACTTCCTTTTTTAAAGTGGAGGGAGTCCAATTGACTGTGGTGCAAAAATATTGTTAGCTTGGCAGTGGGTATAGTATGGTAATACATATTTGAAAATGTTTTGAAACAGTTTTAAGACATACAATGTTGTACTTCAAAAAAGTTCCCTTTAATGAGCTTTCTCCTTGGAGATACTATATACTGAGCTACAGTTCAGATATATCATAGGATGTATAGTCTACATACACAGGGAAAGATAGTGGCTCATAAAGATGCTTGCCAGGAGGAAATAATGCTGCCTAAACCCAACCATTGACTACTTAATAATTATTTAACGTTTTTGCACTCGGAGTATAAAGGTAAGTGAGATATAAATACTCATGAAACTTAATTATCTGACAGTGGCGTCTTGTAGTACAAAAAAGAGACTGGGGTTAATTCAATATATTATAGAAGCAGAGGGAACAAGCATTGCTAAGGGGAGAGAAAGAAAGTTTTGGGATATGTCTTATTCTTTTCAGTTATACCTCACACCTATACTCCAAATGGTTTCATCCTTTGCAGGTTTGTTTAGGCCCCATTTCCTGTGTAATCAGCATTGACTTGCCTCAAGGGTTGCTTTGAAAGGACAACTGATGAGTAAGGATGCTAGAGGGAAAACAATTGTGTTTGACTTTGGCAGGGCTTTCCTCCTCCAGAAGTAAACCAAGTCACAGTGACAGGCGACGCATGGATGGAACATCCTTTATGTGATCCGCCTGACCTAATTTTCTCCATTAGTGTGTGAAGTTTTTACTTTCCTCAGAAGGTGAGCTGTGAGCTTGCTTCTTTTAAAAACAGGAACCTGTGAGGACAAAGGGTTTTCTTTGACAACATTACATCATTGAAACCTCTAGGTGTTAAGTCATCATTATTTTTAGGCAGCTCCTTGCTTTTTTTGGTTGTTCTAAGAATAGCCCATGTGTCTGGACTCTACAGAAAGTTACCTCAATAAAAATCCTGTCACCACTCCACCATTGGAATGCTTTTCTTAATTTTCAGATTAAAGGTTGCCTTTCAGATGTTCACCCTCAAATATGCAGCCCACTTGGGTTTTCCATGGTTAACAAGATTTTTCTCAAGAGCTATCACTTGCAGTTATTTAACCTTTTGTCAGATAGGCTTATTCTGAAAATCAACAACAAAGTAAAAGAAGTCCCCACCTTTGAAAGAGCTCCTTACTCTCTGTACTTGATACCAATTTAATTTGTGAATACCTTAGCCAGTGACTTTACTGAACATTTAGGCATCTCAAAATATTTTCATGCCTTGTATTTTATGGATTAAGCAGCTCTAGACCCCCTCCATTTGGATGTAGATTCGGGTGTGGTAACTTTGGCATTTATGCAGGGCCACCTAAAAGAAACCAAAAGAAATGTTATTGTAGCCTGATGAACTAAACAAACATATAAATTATAAATCTTATTGGAACTTGATGACAGGGCAATAAAAAGAATCATGCAAGCCTAGAAATGGAACTTTGTGGATCAATATTGAGGCTGGCTTTCCCATTGCCTATTCTGAGTATATGCCCAAATATGATCAATTTATTTTATGTGGCACTTTGAAACCCAGAGGAGTACTAAATGCTTATGAGTGCATCCAAAGACTGTTCTAACTAAGCTTAAAGGGGACTTACTGCTTGGAATCAAAAGAGACAGCTGTTTAATGTTATATTATATCCTACTTTTATGTGTCTGGAGGTGACAGAAGGGGCAGTCACCATATATCTGAAAAGACAAATGTGTGATGTGATGGGTCCACTACTGAGTGCATGCTGGGAGACCAAGCATTGTTTTGAGCCACTCTGACAGAGTCAGTTTTGCTCTTGTTATCTCAGAGCTCAAAATGCCTCCCCACATGGTCCACCTTGTCTCTCTAATATGGGGAATAGTATATTCTCTTAATCAAGAGACAGACTTCTAATAGTTACTGAATTCAGATTTAAAACCCAATTGCATTTATTCCTTCCTTTCTCTCTCTCTCTTTCTTTCTTTTTCTCTCCCCATCAGGGTTATCATTTGGGCCCAGTACCCTCATGATGATGTCATTCCCTGCCTGCCTTTTTCTGATGGTCTCTTCCCACCCCAATAAAGATAGAGAAATAGAAAGATGGAGAGAGAGTAAGAGAGAGAGAGAGAGAGAGAGGTAGAGAAAAAGAGAAACACCTGCAACAATGCTCCACCACTTGTTTAGCTTCCTCCTTGCAGGTGGGGCCCAAGGGCCTGAAACTTGTTCCTTAAATGTGGTAACCAATGTTCTTTACTAGGTACACCAACTCTGACCTACTCCATTGATTATTCTTATATAATTATGGGCATTTTATTTCATCTTTTCAAAGCTCAGTGTCTCTACCTATATGAAAATATCAAGTAACAATATTTACTTCCTAAGGATACTGAGATTGTAGGTGACATTATCCATAATTCTTTAATCTTAGTAAGTATATATTGGCTGGTCACAATAATATTTTACCCACCAGTCTGATATTTTGCATCTTTTTTCTTTTCTTTTTTTTTTACTTATAAAAAGGAAACACTGACAAAACCATAGGATAAGAGGGGTACAACACCACACAGTTCCCACCACCAGAATTCCATATCCTATCCCCTCCGTTGATAGCTTTCCTATTCTTTAACCCTCTGGAAGTATGGACCCAAGATCATTGTGGGATGCAGAAGGTGGAAGGTCTGGCTTCTGTAAGTGCTTCCTTGTTGAAGATGGGCATTGGCATGTTGATCCATACACCAAACCTGCCTCTCTCTTTCCTTAGTGGGGCATGGTTCTGGGGAATAGGAGCTCCAGGACACATTGGTGGGGTTGTCTATCCAGGGAAGTCTGGTTAGCATCATGGTAGCAACTGAAACCTGGTGTCTGAATAGAGAGTTAACATATAAAACCAAACAAATTGTTGACTAATCATGAACTTAAAAGGCTGGATTAGTGCTGATGAAGAGTGGGGGGGTTCTTTGTTTTGTAGATAGCTAGTAGGCATATTTTAGTTATATTCCAAAGGGCCTGTGGCTATACTAGTTTCTCTCTCTCTCTCTCTCCCTCCCTCTCTCTTTTTTTCTGGCTATACTAGATTTTGTTTTTCTTCCCCTGAGCCTGAAATCTGATATGCAAGTGGATCCAAGTTATTGTCTGGGGAGATGATGTCATGCCTGGAAAAAGGACCAGAAAGCTGGATCAGGGAAGACAGCAGCTCCCAAATATGGGAAACATGTATAAATATTGTTGACTGTAAACTCCATCGATTTGATGTGATCTGGGGCCCATATTGAGCTTAGGAGCCTATATGACCTCTGCATCCCTGTAGATCTGAGCTCACATTCTGTGGTCATCAGTAGGAATGTTGCAAGCTGCCCCAATATCAGGAACCATCTTCCTCAGGTGTAGCATAGAATATATTGTCCAGTCTCCCTTTGGAAGATGGAGATATTGTGCATCTTGTATCATTCACAACTTCAGAATTCTTTGACTTTTCTTGTTTCTGATTGTTGCGTAACTCACCAAAAGTAGTGTGTGTGTCATCCTCTATTTTATATCCTTAAAAGAATTGCTTTATCCAGACCAAGCAGAAAGTAGATGTATACCTTTTGAAGTCTGAACAGATCCTAGTTTAAGGGCTGGGTGGTGTCATACCTGATTAGCGTCACATATTGCCATGCACAAGGGCCCAGGTTTAAGACCTCAGTCCCCATCATGCTTCATAAGTGATGGAGCAGGACTGCAGGTGTCTTTCTCTCTCTTCCTCTCAATTTATTCTATCAAATAAAGTTAAAAAATATAAAACAACAACGACAACAAAATCCTAGTTTATTAAAAAAACTGGCCTAGAGGGAAACCCATGTGCTCTCTCCCCTACATTGTCTCCAACTACCACATGTCCTTACTGTTCAAATGCATGGCTAATTTTATGTTATCATTCTCCTAAAATTAAATAGAGCACTTCACATTTTGTAATGTTGAATGTGAAGTTAAAAAGGTGAGATATTGTCATTTAGCAGTTCCATCTGTAATACTCAATGAGAAATGTGATATGTATTAGACTTTGTTACCATCTGAACAAAGTTCTTAGAAGTTTTCTGAATAGACAGTCAGTTTTGCCTGTATGATTTTCTTTCCATGTAGTCTATCTTCTCATCAGTTTTTCACAGAAAGCTGGATTGGTCAACCAAGTCTTCTTTGAGTGTAATTAGAGTCATTTCAAGTTTTAATTTCAGGAAACAAAAGCATACTGAATCTGATATTTTTCTCTGCTAGTGATTCATCCTTGCTTGTAGCAAATTTTTAAGTACATGTTAATTGTGATTGGCAATTTAAGCTAGCTCAATTACTTTAGATGGAATTAACATTTACATTAGAAAGAGTAGGTAAATGAGAACAGAGTCTTTTGAAATCTGAATGTGAATTTTTTTTTCATATTCATTAAGCACTTTGAGAGTTTTTGCTTAGAAGCTTACATTTAATTCAAGCATATTTTTCTGTAGAAAATAGTACAGGAAATATAGCAAAATAGAGGAGTAAAAAGTGGCATTTCTTTGGAGTAGAAACATCATTATTAATGGAATTTGAATTTATATGAATGACTATTACAGTTAAACGCTATTTAACAAAAATTCTTTAGAGAATCCTTTATGACCAGCATAGACAGAGAGATGATTAATGGCCTTTAGAGCATCCCTTTTATAACTGCTTTTGGCACATGTATCATTCATGTAATGATAATTATTGCTTGCACAAAACATGAGAATTTATATTCCAATCTATACAGAAATGTCCTCATTAGTAAATAACACACTACAATGACATTTCTAATTATGAGGTTTTGTTGCCAGGAATAGGAATACTATGGCAGGGAGAGAATGTCTCATGACCTGAACTGGTCCAAAGTTCCTCCATTTTGACACTGTTGATATTTTGTGTTGGTAATTCTCTCTTGCCTTATGCATTGTAGAAGGTTTAGTAGTATCTCTGATATCTTTCCACTAGATTCCATGGTAGTTGTAGCAACCAAAAAATGTTCCCAAACATTATCAAATGTCCCCTGAGGAGCAGAATAACACTGCTTGAAAATCACTGGTCTGAACCACAAATTAGATAAACTGCCTGGACATGTCTTACTACCAATGCTAGCATCTCATCTTACTGGGTAAGAGTACCCTGCAGTGAATCCTTGAGAGTATCACTAAGAGAAAAAGTTGTAAGTCCGAGTTTCTTTCTTTTTAATATATATTTATTTATTCCCTTTTTGTTGCCCTTGCTGTTTATTGTTGTAGTTATTATTATTGATATTGTTGTTGGATAGGACAGAGAGAAATGGAGAGAGGAGGGGAAGACAGAGAGGGAGAGAAAGATAGACACCTGCAGACCTGCTTCACCGCTTGTGAAGCAACTCTTCTGCAGGTGGGGAGTTGGGGTTCAAACAGGGATTCTTATGCCTATTCTTGTGCTTTGCACCATGTGCATTTAACCTGCTGCACTACCGCCCAATACCCCTGAGTTACTTTCTGTTTTCCTCTCTAGCAAGGAGGCTCCTTTGGACAGTGTCTAGTTTGGTGACCTGAAACACTCATCAGGCAGCCTCCTGAATGGCTAGTCCTTATTCCTCCCAAAAAAACTGTTTTGTAAACTCATGGGAGAATGTTTCTCCTTAGACTGTGGGAGGTCTGTTCTTGAAGTGGCTTCACTGATATCTCCCCCTTCAGCTGTCACCACTAATGGCACCTCACACAAGATTCTAGAAATGTAACAACTGGACCAGTGAAGATTTTTACCTGAGATAATTTGCTCACAGAGCTACCACTGAACCAAGTAACCTTGCAGTTAGACTTATCACTTTTGTAATTTTGGTATGTATCTATATTTGATATATTAGAAGTGCAGCTATCTTTGTCAGACATATATTATGAGTGGGACTTAAAGAAAGGTATCACTGGGATATTGGTAAATCTGCACATTGATTACTTGAAGGAAGTTTTAAAGTAATGAAGTTAAATTAAAAACCATATGAACATCATATAAAAGTCTTGGGTCAGATTTTTACAGATAATCTGTGTTACTAGTGCTGTTTTATATTTATAGTCTAGTGTTATATTTAAGTGGGCTCTTACTGCCTCAACTAACCATGAGCACCATTTAACAACATCATATGAATTTGGTGGTGTGAATATTTATACAATGGAAGTGAGCAAGTCCTATATATCAGGTTTTTTTTTTTTTTAATTTTCTTCTTTCTTTTTCTTTTCTTTTTTTCATCTTTTTCAGTCATCAGATCTCTTATGATTACACTGAATTTTTCTGCATAAGTTAGGATATTTTTCCTACCTTTAGTTCCTTAATTTAACAATATCTATAAAATCTTGCCTTTGCCAGGTAAGATTTTCAGGTGTTAAGACATGAATCTCTGTGGGTCAGGGACAGGGGACAGTAACACTGTTTGGTTTACCACTCTGAAAGTCACTTTAATTTTATCACTGACTTCAGTATTGCTGCTGAAGTTTCTTTAGATTTAGGAGTAGGGGCCAATTTGAGGAACATATGAGAACTAACATCTTTTTCTTTTAACAGTTTCCTTCTACCCATTTGATATTTAGTATTGTAAAAAATACTAAAATTTAATATTATTTTCTGAATACTATAAACCTATTGTTTGTGACACATAGAGATAAAAATGCTAGTTACACAGTGCTATTTAAATAATATTTATGACTTGGGACTTTAAGTAGTGAGCCTGAGTGCTTCTGCTCACCACCACCTCCCCCCCCCAAAAAGATGACAATTATGTAAAAAGTAAAAGAGTAAGGTCGAGTTTTGTTCAAAATGCTACAAAACCCTTTCTATGTTTTCAGGTTTATACTCAATAAAATTTTTGACTATTGCATGATTAAGTGTCAAAAAGGCAAAAGAAGATTAGCTTTCTTAGCTAAATGATTATCACAGATAAGGATTATTGCTGGTATTTTTAGTATATATTAATCAACTGATTGAGATATTAGTTGAGTCATTGAACTTACTCTTTAAGTTTTTAGGTAATTGGCTATTTCCATGTTCCATTCACAGTATTGTTTCCAAAGTTCTTGATGACTTGTGATGATGCATAAAAGATAAATAGCATATAATAGTAAAATTAACACTTGTCTAATTAACAACTCAGTTTTTATGCTGAACTAACTTTCTTTTTTTTAACATTTTTTATAAATATTTATTTATTTATTTATTCATTCTCTTTTGTTGCCCTATTTTATTGTTGTAGTTATTATTGTTGTCATCGTTGTTGGATAGAACAGAGAGAAATGGAGAGAGGATAGGAAGACATATAGGGGGAGAGAAAGATAGACACCTGTAGACCTGCTTCACTGCCTGTGTAGCGACTCACCTGAAGGTGGGGAGCCAGGGGCTCAAACCGGGATTCTTCCGCTGGTCCTTGTGCTTTGCACCATATGTGCTTAACCCTCTGCACTACTGCTGACTCCCACTGAAATAACTTTCTTAACCTGGTACAAAGTGAAGTTAAATTTGTTAGACATCTCTTCTTGATGTCTCATAATGCAGTAACTATCTTGAAGAGCACTATTAATTCACTGGTCAGAGAGTAGAACAGAGTAACTAGAGAATTTACTATAAACATCTATCTTAATCACACATTTTTGTATCCATCTCTTTTAACTCCACCAAATATTTAATATTTAATAGAATTGACAGGATTCTGATGTTTTTATGGACAGATCAACTTGTAATAAAAAGTTAGTAAACGGTGCTTTTCCATCCTAATATTAATTAGAACGACAAATTTCTCTGATACTACAAAAGTATAAATTCCATTCAATTCTAATCACACTTCTAATCGTTTGATAGAACAATGGGCTGGATGAATCAATGGATACTTCAGAACATGCTATTTGACTAACTTTTGAATAAATGTTTAGTTAAAATTAAGGAAAACCAGCTAACAAATGGTTTGTTCATCTTTTAGTTATATATAGACTTAAACATACAGTTTTGTATAATTTCTAGACTACTTTTTATAATGTATCATGCATTATTGTGATAATTCCAAGAACCATAAAGGTATATGAGTAACTTATCCAAGCATTAGTTATTGTAAAGCACTAATCTGGATAAGGAGTTAATTTTTAAACTGTTTTAGCCTGAATGAATTTATTGAGCATCAATAGATGTTAAATAATAACTTTTGGCATAATGGTATCTTTTTCTTTGTAGGTTTTCACTAAAATTTAAAGGCAAGAAGTGTTTTTTTTTTAATAAGGCTCTTTCATTAAATCTAAAGTTCAACCAAGAAAATAAAATACAAGTAGATATACACAGGGAGAATGATGAGTACAATCATTGAAATCCTTTATCTGCTGCTTGAACTTTCCAGCATCAAGTTTCTCCAAAAACACTTCCTGCTTTCATATTCTATGTCTGTATTCATTCATTATTGATACCAGTCATCTTTTTCTCTGCCAGAGATCATTTTCTTGATTGATGGCATCTGGGGCCCTCAACAGAAAAATATGTTAAAGTCTTCATCAGGGAAGATGATTTTTTTCTTTTTCCTCCCCCCTCAATTTTTAATCACCCTTTGAATTTACAGCTAACGCTTCCCCCACCCCAGCTCTCTTGTCTGTTGTTTTCTGTTCCTTATCCTTGGTGGAGTTATGCTGGGAATTTACTCTTGCCCATCATTTTGAAGAAAGCACACTTTTATTGCTCATAATAAAAGTGGAATTACAGCTAGTAGATAAATGGCAAACAGTAAATTGTAAGTCAAATAAGTTCAGTTTTAAATCACATTGGGGGACAAAGGAAAAGTCAATTGATCTTTATGTGTGAGTGCATTTCACTTACATGGTCCTCTTATCTTCCTCTTTATTCTTAGCAGTTTCAATCAAGCTTATAACTGCCACCTCCACTCTAATGAATAACTACCAAAATTCTATTCTTGATCTAGGACACCTTTCTAAACATGGTATCTGACATTTCTTCTTGACATCTCATGATGAAGAAACTCAGTGTGTTCAAAATTAAACTCTTGGATATTTCTTGCTAACCAGGTTCTTTCCTACCATTCCCTATATTTGTAAATCAGAATTTCCTTTTACTTAACTCTTCAAATTGGAAACTCACTCATGTTCTTCCTCACCACTTTTAGTTAATCTCCTAAACCTTTGCCCCATTTGACCATTTGTTTGCTTGTCTGTCTGTATATCTATCTATGTATCTATGTATCTATGTATCTATCTATCTATCTACCTATCTCTTTTCCAGGCTTCAAGCATCCCTTATTAGGTCTGTTACAATTGCTTGTGTTCTAGGTTCACTCATGCTTATCTTCAATCCATTTCATTATGTAAAGTGCATCCTTGATTTTTGTTTATCTGCTTCATAGTTCAAATCAGATATGTACAGAAACTACTAAAAGTCCCCCTTTCCCGTTTTAAAGGTAAAGGTCGTGTGTGTGTGTGTGTGTGTGTGTGTGTGTGTGTGTGTGTTTTCCCCAGAGCACTGCTCAACTCTAACTAATGGTGAGACTGGGGAACCTGGGGCCTTTGGTAACTCAGGTATGAAAGTCTTTACGTTGTCGTTAAGGTATCGTACAACTGAAAGGACAGTATTCTTAGCAAGACTCTCAAGTCCTAACAACTTCAAAGTTTTCCCACTCATACTGTAGCCCACTTGCCTCTGTATCTGTCCATATTAAGCTTTGCTTCTTTAAATTTACAAGCATTGGCATGCGCCGGTGCCTTTGCATGTGTTGTTATCTCTGCCATCATCTGTCACCTACAAACCCCCATCTCTATGCCCACTGTACTGTCCCAGACATCATTAATCACCTTGCTGTACACTTTATGCTATCTTGTTTCTTTCCTTCAGAGTGCCCATATCAGCATGAATGATGAATCTGTTAAGATTACTAACTGAAATCTTCCTATTACACTTGGGGGTTCATTGAAACAGGAATGATTGCCTTATTTGGCATTTTTTAGGTCCTAGGGCAGTGCCTGGCAAATGTGAATACCTTTTCTTATTTCCACTAGACACTGTTTGTGCTGATAGACATTTCACATGGAAGTCGTATCTTTCTTTTAGAAATTAAATATGTTTTTGATAAATATAACTTTTTCTCTCTTCAAGGGAGTGTAAGAGAACTTTGGAGAGTTTACTGCCATCCATAGAAAGCTTTGTCCTAAGTTCTTTAATTTGACTCTTACATCTTACAAAGATGTGAGGTAAGTGTGGAGTGCTACAGTATTTTTGCCCATATTCACACAGACCAGATACAATCAGAGCTTCAGCCATGTGTTTTGGTCCATGTCCTGATGCTTCTGATGGCTAAGTTGCTTTTAGTATGGGAAGTTCAGAGTTTAACCCATAGAATCACTTTTCAATCCTTTCATTCATTTAAATGTCACATACCACATTACTCTCTATTTAATGGTACTATAATAGATCCTAAAATTTATAATCATGGATCATTATGCTTTTATTCATCTACTCACACTGTGGTTTACTTTTTAAAAATTATAAATTGAATATATAATGAATTACAACTTTCACTTAATTGCCTTTACTATCTTTGAAGCTAGAGTCACATAAATATTTACATTCTAAATATTTATGTTCTTATTTCTATTTAAGGGTAACTTCTTATCCACATGAATTTATGTCTTCCTATTTTTGAGAGTAAAAACACAAGATATAATGTGCATGATAATACAGAGGAACTGTAAAGAGGATCTGTAAGGATATCTCAACACATTTTGAGAAATAATCAGATGAAAGAATGGTACTTGATTTAGTAGAATGGAGAGAGGTATTATCTAGCATCCCTGCAAAGAG
Source organism: Erinaceus europaeus (assembly GCF_950295315.1). NCBI lineage: Eukaryota > Metazoa > Chordata > Mammalia > Eulipotyphla > Erinaceidae > Erinaceus > Erinaceus europaeus. The sequence goes on along the minus strand of NC_080165.1, from coordinate 71,584,114 downwards.
GAAGGCCATATTAAAACAAAAACAAAGCAAATAAACAAAACTAGTCCACAGAACTGTCAAGATTTCTGGGTTCTAGAACATCAGGGACAGGAAAAGGACTTGATGAATTACATGACTAGAAAAGGAAACATAATATTAGTCTAAGCACCCTTCTCTGTCCTGGACCCTGAATTTCTAGCATGAATGAGACCTCAAAAATAACTTTCCAACCAAGAGATAGAAGATTCTCTGGAAATTGTAATCTTTTGCTTCCATGAAAGTTGCAAAGAAATTGTTTATTGATCTACTCAATCAAATATGGTAAGCTCCAGCAATATTCTAGTCATTTTCAAGTCTCTGTGAATATGACAGATAAACTGTATCATCATCACGAACTTTTATCTCATAGTGGAAAGGGATATATAAAAAAACATACAAAGAACATATAAATCACTAGTTAATTAATATGAGAGGGGGAAAATCAATTGTATGTCTCAAAGGTTTTCAAAACACAAACTGAATCTTTTTATTATATAGGCTGTGTATTTGATATGTGGACTCTCTCAAAAGCCTAGACCAAGTAGATCAGAAGCATCCAATAGCACAGCTATATACAAGATACTGGGTACTGTACAGCAAACCCTAACAAAAGGACTTTTCAAAGTTAACCCAATTACCAAATAATGTGATGATAACATTAACTATCGATTGTCTTTTTGAACCCTAAGACAGCAGGAACCTCACATCTCCACTATAGAGCCCCTACTTCCCCCAGTCCTGGAACCCTTGGATAGGGCCCACATTCCCGTATGCCTCTCCCAATCCATATCAAATAATATTGCATCCACCGATCACAACCTAACCAATGCAACGATTGCCACCTCAACATGCTTCACTTCAGACTGTGTCCAGAGACTTCATGTGTGGAATGACAACCCTTCAGCTTCATTACTCGGGTGAGACCTTTCCTCTCATAGTATACTCTAATTTCATCTCAGGTGGTTCACTTTCTAACAAAGTCCCATAACCTAGATATACACCAGTTTCTGTGAGAGAGAGCATATGTTCACATGTATCCATAAACTACTGCTAAATATATACCTGAAAGCAGAAGTACACTAGAGTTTGCAGTGAGTACCTCCCTAACACTTCCTCTCCACTGTTCCAAGCTTTGGGTCCATGATTGCTCAACAATTTGTTTGGCTTCGTATGTTAACTCTCTTTTCAGTCACCAGGTTCCAGATGCCATCAGGATGCTGGCCAGGCTTTCCTGGATTGAAGACCCCACCAATATGTCCTGGAGCTCAGCTTCCCCAGAGACACACCCTACTAGGGAAAGAGAGAGGCAGACTGGGAGTATGGACTGACCAGTCAACGCCTATGTTCAGCGGGGAAGCAATTACAGAAGCCAGACCTTCTACCTTCTGCAACCCACAATGACCCTAGGTCCATGCTTCCAGAGGGATAGAGAATGGGAAAGCTATCAGGGGAGGGGGTGGGAAATGGAGATTGGGTGGTGGGAATTGTGTGGAGTTGTACCCCTCCTACCCTATGGTTTTGTTAATTAATCCTTTCTTAAATAAAAAAAAGAAAAGAAAAGAAATATATAGCTAGCACAACAGCAAAATAACGCAGGGAAAAGAATGAGTTTCAATAAGGATAAGTACTACATAGTGAAGCAATCTCACCTTACATCATTCTCCTCTTTGGCAGAGGAATAAAAAATATTTCCCTGAACCACTCCCCCTTCTCTCGAAAAACTCTTATGTGTCATTGGCTAAGGCTCTTAGTTGCAAAGGAGGCTAGAAAAGCAGTTACCTACTAAGAAGGAATGGAATATCTAGTTCTGGCTTAGCTTGAGCAGGATTCTTCCTACTGCTGTACTGGGTCCTAAGTAAAATGGGATTCTTGGTAAGGGAGGGAGAAAGAAGTGGTTTCTGTAGAATACCATCACAGAGTGTGCCAAAAATGTAGGTTTAAATTGTTTTCAATATTCAATTGGCTGTTGGGTTCTACCAGTCTCTTAGGTATCTGAAACCTGCTGTTTGATCATATGTCAACACAGATATATTGTCTTCAAGGTCATATGACTTTGAAAGCTAGATGAAAGAAGAAAGATGGAAGTAAGTACTTAAATATTTTCCTATTCCTGATATGCATGGGAGACAATCTGGCGAAAAGCAATTACTTTTATTTATTAAGCCCTTACTATGGGCCTGGCACTATTTTAATTATTTTACATATATGAACCCATTTAACTTCTATGTGTTTATAATACAAAGAAACCAGTATTTTTTTCTCCATATTTTATTTGAAATTAATAGTGCTTTGCAAGATTGTACGATTACAAGGTATAGTTCCATATCACACTCGCCACCAAAGTTCTGTGTCCCCATCCTCTCACCTCCCAATGATAATCTCGATAGTTCTCACAAAATCTTTGAAATAGTTTGACTCTTTTTTTTCAAGTTCATGTGTCTAGATTCCACATGTAAATGAAGCCATCCAGTAGTTGTCTTTCATTTTTTTACTTAGTTTGCTGAGGATAATTACCTCTAGTCCCATCTATTTTGTCCCAAATTATACAACATCATCTATCTCTTGATTACAGAGTAGTATTCCATGGGATACAAATCAAATAATTTCTTTATCCAGTCATCTATCTGTCAATGGGGATTTAATCTGTTTTTTTTTTTTTTTGGATATTGTGGGTAATGTAGCTATGAACACAGGGGTGCATATGTCCCTTCAAATTACTGTATATAAGTCTTTTGGATAAATACCTAAGAATAGCATTACTAGATCATAAGGTAGTACCATTTTTATTTGTTTAAGAACTTTCCATAAGAGAAGACAGTATTTAGACTCTCTTATCATCAAAGAATTAAAGCACAAGGCCAGATAGAGATGTATACATAGAAAATCTGTCAATACTCCCTGGCGTATAACCTCTAAGAGAGACTCTATTCTTCTTTATGTGTATAGAGAAAGAGAGTGAACGAGCCAGTGAGAGAGAGAATGAAAGAGACCACAGCACCAAATCTTTCAGTGCAGTGAGGACTGGTCTTAAACCTGGGTAATGTAATGGCAAGGCAGCACACTATCCAAGTGATCTCTTCCACTGGCCTGACAGACTGTACTCTTATGGAGTGCTAAATGAACATATTAATAGATGATAATGTAGTTTTCAAAAAGGATTATCTGAGTGAATTGTTGTGACCATTTAATTTCCCCAAGACTTTGTTTTACTTGGCTCATTAACTCAACCTTTAAATACGTTTTAGCATTAATCTAGTTTCTTCTAATTTTAGGATCTCTAAGTTGAACTTGTTCAAAATATTTTAACTTGTTGTAGGGGGTCAGGAAATAACCCTGGCAGTGGTGCCTCCCCTTAGTAGCCTCCCTTTGTAATATTCTCTATAATCCTACATGGAAGGACACTGCTATATTTCTTCTATTTTGAGAACTACCTTTCCCAAGGACACATGGTTAAGTGGTAACAAAAGGGTTGCTGACTCAACCCATATAAAATGCTTATTAGAAGTCTCAGACTCTGTAACTGTGAGCAAGTTACCCAAGTTTCCTGTGCCTTAGTTTACTCATTTTTAATAGGTTTTGCGTTCTGTTGTTTCCTCCTTTCTCTTTTTCTTTAATTTTTTATTATTATCTTTATATTGTACAGCCAGAAATTGAGAGGCTAGGGGGAGATAGAGAAGGAGAGAAAAAGAGACACCTGCAGCATTGCTTCACCACTTGCAAAGCTTTCCCCCTGCAGGTGGGATGGGGGCTTGAACCTGCGTCTTTGCTCATTGTAACATGTGTACTCAACCTGCCCCTCCCACCTACCCCCAGTTTCTTCATTTGTAAAGTAAGTATAAGAATAACTAAAAGTGAGGATTTGATGAGATAATTTGAAGTGTACAGAACTTGATCTGCTGCTGAATCAAGTAGGTGTTAAATAAAGAATACCTCCTACCTCCTTCTGGTGGGGTTAAATAGCATAATGGTTATGCAAACAGATTCTCATGCCTGAGGCTCCAAAGTCCTAGGTTCAAACCCCACACCACCATAAACCAGAGCTGAGCAGTGCTCTGGTATTAAAAACAAACAAACAACAACAACAACAACAACAAAAAACCTCCTTCTGCAATGCACAGGTTTAGTTAATTTTTATTTTCTTATCTGGCATGCTAGATGGGCTTTGCATTGAGGAGGAATTTTCCTTTGTCATTCTAAGCTATAGGAGTCACTAATTTACCTCTATATATTTGCATGATCCTTTTATTGAAGACTTATTTTAAGAAAGTTATTTTATAGGCATATTGAAAATAACAGGTATGGGGTCCATTAAGTATAGTGAAATTCAGTTCTGAAATTATCATTTTAATTACATTTAAAACACTTGGTGATATGGGGAAATTGATTCTATATGTGTGTGTGTGTGTGTTTGTGTGTGTGTGTAGATAGCGTCTCCTGTGTGCACATTTTTATTACTTCAAGGATGCCTTTTCATTTAGATGGAGAGACAGAGACATGGAGAGAGGGAGAGACATCTCAACACCAAAATCCCCTAGTGCCATTGCACCTCTCTTGTGACACTGGGATTTGGACCCGATTAGGATTCTGATTGGTTTTTTTTATATTATTGGTTTTTTTAATATTATTTTTTATATTATTGGTTTTTTTAATATTATTTTTAAAAAGGAAACACTGATAAAACCATAGGATAAGAGGGGTACAACTCAACACTATTCCCACCACTAGAACTTCGTATCCCACAACCTCCCTTGATAGCTTTCCTATTCTTTAACCCTCTGGCAGTATGGACCCAAGGTCATTGTGGGATGCAGAAGGTGGAAGGTCTGGCTTCTGTAATTGCTTCCCCACTGAACATGGGCGTTGACAGGTCATTCTTTACTCCCAGCCTGTCTCTCTCTTTCCCTAGTGGGGCAGGGTTCTGGGGAATCGGAGCTCCAGGACATATTGGTGGGGTTGTCTGTCCAGGAAAGTCTGGTTGGCATCATGTTAACATCTGGAACCTGGTGGTTGAATAGAAAATTAACATATAAATCCAAACAAATTGTTGATTAATCATGAACCTAAAGACTAGATTAGTGCAGATGAAGAGTTGGGGGAGGGTGGCTCTGTTCTATAGATAGTTAGTAGGCATAATTTATTTATATTCCAAAGGGCCTGTGGCTATACTAGTTTTTTTTTCCCCCTGAGCCTGAAATCTGATAAGCAGGTGGATCCAAGTTATTGTCTGGGGAGATGATGTCATGGCTGGAAAAAGGGTCAGAAAGCTGGATTGCTTTTCTTAGTGCTACATGTTTAAGGTTTATACCAGTATCTAATTAGCCCCACATGCATTTTCTAAATGAATGGATCTAAAACCAAGACATTAAACTATTTATAAATTGTTTGATAAGCTAATCTTATTATGTGTGTTATCTTTCACATTTCCAGCAGCTCCTTGTGGGAAATGCTTTGGCTATCTCCATTATGTCTCCATTTCTCTGAAGTGAAGTTACTAGGTCTAGCTAGTTAGTAGCAGAACAGAGAGTGATAAGCAGATCTGCTGATCTTACTACCTGCAGTCTAGTTGAACAGCTGTACTATATTGGCTTCTTATTGAGGCCAAGTGAATATGCAGATTGTGTCTATAGTCAAGAATCTAAGGGATTTCATTCAGAGAGATCAACTTGTTCGGGAAATTTGATGAATTATAAGTATAGGTAGCAGGAAGTGTCAATGTCAGTCAAAAAAGTGTCTAGTGTCAATGTTAGTCAAAAAAGGAGCACTTGAGATAGATCAACAGACTGTGTCCATAACAAAGGGCAAGCCACTTCTTGATGTTTTTAGGTTCATGAGGTAGATTACCTCTCTGGTTAAGAGAAGATTCTTCAGTCAGCCTACTGAGATTTGAATCCAGGTTCTTTCACTTGCTAGCTATGGAACTTTTGACAGGTTGCTTAAGTTTCCTGTACTTGAGGGTTTTTTTTTTGTTGTTGTTGTTAAATGAGTACTATGGTAATATTCCAACCCAGTTCATTAAATAAATAAGATTTGTTCAGTTCTTTAGATAGTCGGTGCCTTGCATTTAGTAGATCTTATGTGCCCATTTTGTGAGTTCTTCTTTATTGGTAATTGTCTAGGACCCACATGTTAATTAGAAGCAAAAGACATAAACTTAGGTGCCAACAAAATTAGAGGTATGACTATTAGGATAGTAGCATAAGTGGATATCATGAAGGATCTGGAAGCAGATTTTGGCATTGTCTATTGACTGTATCATCTTGGACTACTTTTCTAATATTTCTGTTTCTTAGTTTCCTCCTTTGTAAAAACAGAAAAGAAAAAAAAGAGTACCTACTTCAATGAATTATGAAAAATAGTAAACTAGTTATGAGTTAACAAATGTAAATTTAGCAGAGCTCTGGATCTTATTAGTATTTAATGTAGTATCCCAACCCCCAAGTCCTACTGAAAAGCAAACATTGAACAATAGTCTGGAGATCTAGCTTTTAGGCTTGGTCTGCAAAAATAAACAGTATGACCTTAAAAAGGACACTTGACCTCCTGGGATCCCAAGCTTCTCATTTAGAAATAAGAAAGACAAATTAAAATGATCTTTAAAGCCCTCCTAGGCAGATTCTGGGAATTCACATAAGTTCTCCAGAAATACTCGGCCTTCCTAGAATAAAATTAGGAATCCAGATGGTCTAGCATTAATGTTTAGACCCACTCCTTCAGCAAGGCTCTAGTTATTTAAAATGAAATATCTGAATATCCCCAGGAACATAGGTTCTACTGGCCCTCTGGCATAGTAATCACAGAAGGGCAGCCTGCATTATTTTGTGGCACTAATGTTAACATATTATACAAGAAGTTACTTGTCTTAATATAGTCCTTTTTCATGTGAAAAATGCCCTTGAAAGCATCATTCAACCTCTTCACCTCCCCATAAGTACCTCATCAGTAGTACTGTGCTAATGTTCCTGCTATTCATCATGTTTTCAAATTAGCTTCTTAATCCTTTCAATATTTTCAACTTCTCTGCCTTGAGATGTGCACCCAGCCTGAACTATGTTTTGTGCAGTCTCTGTACAGCAGAGAAATAACAAAAATAGGTTGTTCCCATATTGTTGACTTCTTCACTAAATTAAGTGCATTTACTCATTGCTCTTATTTCTGTTCTTGGAGAAATGAACCTAAATTTTCTCAAATACATTTGACTTTGAAATTCAGTGATTCATTCTTTATCTTAATTTGCTTAGATGTCAGTAACATTTTAAACTATTGCATGTCTTTTTTTTTTTTATTACTAGTGGTAGCATTCTTCTATAAAGCTCTGGCTTTTTTTCTCTTACCAACTTTTGTTGTTTTTTTCTTTCTTATTATTTTTAATTTTGTATGGAAGTTTTACATGAGTCTGGTTTATGATGGTACTGGGGATTGAATTTAGGACCTCTGAGCCTCAGGCAAGAAAGTCTGCTTTGTTCTATGTCTTCATATTTGATTTTCTTTCTTCTTGTTTCCCTACACTTGCTTTATACTTAACTTTCACTTCTTTCTCAATATTATTCCTTACAAAGTATATCTACAAATACCTCCATATCCCTTTTGAACAGATAACATACAAATCTGTCTATCTTTCTCTCCCTCCTTCCTTCCTTCCTTCCTTCCTTCCTTCCTTCCTTCCTTCCTTCCTTCTCTCCTTCATCTCTTCAGATAGAAGAAGAGATACTATTGAGTGCACACATTGCCATGCACAAGACCTGGCTTCAAGCCCCCAGACCCCGACTGTAGGTGGACAGCTTTACAAAACATTGAGCAGTGCTGCAGTGTCTCTCTCCCTCTACCCCTCTCAATTTCTCTCAGTCCTATAAACTAAAATGGATAAATAAATATTTTTAAAAGAAAAAAAGAGATCTAGAAGCGGGGGGGGGGGTGGGGGAGAAGAGGAGAGAGAGAGAGAGAGAAAGAGAGTGTCAGTCCACAACACCAAAAGTAGAGATACACTACAACACCAAAACTTCCTTCCATGTGTTGGGGGCCAACCTCAAACCTGGGTCATGCATATGGCAAAGTAACACACTATCCAAGTGAGTTATTTTGCCAGCCCTATTTCTAAATCTAAATCTTCTACTTCAGTTTTTGACTTACTTTTCTCATTAGTTAATTACTTTCATTATTCACTGTACATTTATTGAGCACTCTGAATAGTGAACTCTGTTGGCATTAGGGATAAAAAGATGGGTGGCAGCACCTTCCAGCAGTTCTAATGGATTATAAATGGAGTTTCACAAAATCTGATGTCAACCTGATATGACAAGCTCTAAGTAAGAGTATTAAGCAACTTCTCTGGAAACATGGAGAAAAGAACAACCACGAAGGATTTCAAAGAAAGGCTTACTAGAACAGAGAGCATCAGAAATGGGTCCTAAAGACTGAGTAAGCTTTTGTGAACATCTCCAAATTACCTTTTGTTGTATTTGTTCCGATGTTGTGCTGGCAACTCAAATTCAATGTGTCAAAAGTCAAATTCTCTTTCTCCATAAACTTTATCGTTCACTTCATTTTCCTATCCTACCATTTTGTCTTCATCCAGAGGATATAATGTGGGCATGTCTGTTTTCCCTCTATGAGGTGAAGTTGTTATTCATTCTCACTGTCAGTTTATATGCTGTGATGTACTCTCTGATGATTTCTGTGGCCTACTAACTGATCAGTCTGCCTGCTATTTCTTCCTCTATTTAATCTGTCTTTTAAATCCTTGCCATCCCAAAACAGTTTGGGTCCTATTTTGATGATGCCTATAATTTAATTAGAAATAATGGCAGACTGACATTTGTTCAGTGCTTAGTTTGTGAAAATATTTAAGATATTCCACTTAATTATTAATAACTTTATGAAGTAAATGTTATAGTTTCCTAAGTAGTGCCTAAATTTTCCATCCAATAGTCTATGAGATCCTGGGAAGCAGGAATAATATTTTATTCATTTTAGCTTCCTCAGTGTAGTTCTGCTGCATAAATAATGTTCCCAATGCCTGCACAACTTTATGTGGCCAATAAAAGTTAGATATCAGAGGACACTGACATTGAACCATTAAAAAGCAATTTTTTCCCCGTATTTCAATGCTGGCATTATTTTTTCACATGCTGCTCAGCAAACAAAAAATCAGCTCCTAATGTTGTAATTGCTACTGTTGGCAAATAACTCTGGAATATCAAAATACCTAATGATTCTATACAACTCTGAGTTGAATCTTTTTCAGGTAGGTATAGAAAGAAAAAGGGACCAAAACTTTCTCCAGGACATGTGAGGGCAGGACTTGAATCTGGGTCATATGCATGACAATGCAGGCATACTGTCTTGCTCTTGCCAGTCCCGTAATGATTATTTTAAAAATATTCATTCATTCATTCATTCATTCATTCATTCATTCATTCATTCACTCATTCACTTATTGATTCATTCATTCATTCATCCATCCATCCATTCATTCATTTGATAGGAGATATTGGAGAGACAGAATACTATAGCATTACTCTGGCACAAGCGATGCCAGGTATTCAACTTGAAACCTTGTGCTTTATTCACTGTGCCACCACCCAGGTTGCCACAACCACACACTGCTACACCCACTGCTTTTTTAAAAAAATTTTTTTTTTTTCCTCCAGGGTTATTGCTGAGCTTGGTGCCTGCACCATGAGTCCATTGTTCCTGGAGGCCATTTTTCCCCCTTTTGTTGCCCTTGTTGTTGTAACCTCGTTGTGGTTATTATTATTGCCATTGCTGATGTTGTTCGTTGTTGGATAAGACAGAGAGAAATGGAGAGAGGAGGGGAAGACAGAGAAGGGGAGAGAAAGATAGACACCTGCAGATCTGCTTCACCGCCTGTGAAGTGACTCCCCTGCAGGTGGGGAGCCGGGGGCTTGAACCGGGATCCTTACACTGGTCCGGTCCTTGCGCTTTGCGCCATATGCGCTTAACCCACTGCGCCACCACCTGACCCTCAACCCACTGCTTTTTTATTATTTTTTTTATTATTATTTTTTAATTTTTTATTTAAGAAAGGATTAGTGAACAAAAACAAAGGTAGGAGGGGTACAACTCCACACAATTCCCACCACCCAATCCCCATAACCCACCCCCTCCCATGGTAGCTTTCCCATTCTCTAGCCCTCTGGGAGCATGGACCCAGGGTCGTTGAGGGTTGCAGAAGGTAGAAGGTCTGGCTTCTGTAATTGCTTCCCCGCTGAACATGGGCGTTGACTGGTCGGTCCATACCCCCAGTCTGCCTCTCTCTTTCCCTAGTAAGGTGTGTCTCTGGGGAAGCTGAGCTCCAGGACACATTGGTGGGGTCTTCAATCCAGGGAAGCCTAGCCAGCATCCTGGTGGCATCTGGAACCTGGAGATTGAAAAGAGAGTTAACATATGAAGCCATACAATTTGTTGAGCAATCATGGATCCCAAGCTTGGAATAGTGGAGAGGAAGTGTTAGGGAGGTACTCACTGCAAACTCTAGTGTACTTCTGCTTTCAGGTATATATTTTGCAGTAGTTTATGGATACGTGTGCACATAAGCTCTCTCTCACAGAAACTGGTGTATATCTAGGTTATGGGACTTTGTTAGAAAGTGAACTACCTGAGATGAAATCAGAGCGTACTATAAAAGGAAAGGTCTCACCCGAGTAATGAAGTTGAAGGGTTGTCATTCCACACGTGAAGTCTCTGGATACAGTCTGAGGTGAAGCATGTTGAGGTGGCAATCGTTGCTTTGGTTAGGTTGTGATCGGCGGATGCAATATTATTTGGTTTGGATTGGGAGATGCATACGGGAAAGTGGGCCCTATCCAAGGGTTCCAGGACTGGGGGAAGTAGGGGCTCTATAGTGAAGATGTGAGGTTCCTGCTGTCTTAGGGTTCAAAAAGACAATCAATAGTTAATATTATCATCACATTATTTGTTAATTGGGTTAACTTTGAAAAGTCCCTTTGTTATGGTTTGCTGTACAGTACCCAGTATCTTGTATATAGCTGTGCTATTGGATGCTTCTAATCTACTTGGTCTAGGCTTTTGAGAGAGTCCGCATATCAAATACACATCCTATATATTAAAAAGATTCAGTTTGTCTTTTGAGAAACTTTGAGACATACAATTGATTTCCCCCTCTCATATTAATTAACTACTGATTTATATGTCTACATTTTGCTAGGAGTGTACATAAACACCATTCCCACCACCAAAGGACTGTGACCCATCCCTCCCACCCACTCCCACCCCCCACTGGCCCAGGAAGCTACATGTCTACCCCTCACCACAGGGTTTTTACTTTGGTGCCCTACTTACAATTTGATCAGGTCCTGCTTTTAGTTTCCCTTTCAGATCTTCTTACTCAACTTCTGTTGATGAGTGGGATCATCCCATAGTCATCTTTATCTTTCTGACTTAGTTCACTTAACATAATTCCTTCTAGCTCTGTCCAAGATGGGTCAGAGAAGGTGGGTTCATTGTTCTTGATAGCTGCATAGTATTCCATTGTGTATATATACCACAGCTTTCTCAGCCACTCATCTGTTGTTGGGCACCTGGGTTGCTTCCAGGTTTTAGCTATTATGAATTGTGCTGCTATGAACATAGGAGTACACACCTCTTTTTGGTTGGGTGTTATGGAGTCCTTGGGGTATAACCCCAGGAGAGGAATTACTGGGTCATATGGAAGAGGAATTACTGGGTCATAAAAAAAAAATATTCAGTACTACATAGAGGCAGAACCACTCCTTGCAAATAGTTTTCCTTAACTATGCAATGAAACATTTTATGCTCACTGTAGTTACTTGTATCATTCTTAAAATCTGACTCCATTTAAATTGTCTTGTATGGAGCAGTATTTGCATACTAGCTACGCAAAATGTATTTATGCCTGAGGTTCTGATGTCCCAGGTTTAATCTCCTGCACTACCATAAGCCTGAGCTGAGCAGGAAATTGGTCTCTTTCTCTCTGTGTCTCTTTCTCATTAAAAGGAGTCTCTTCAAACATTAAATTAATAAATTGTTTTGTATGATTTTCTTGATGATATGCAATATTGTAGAACTATAGTCTATTAAGATGTCTGGTTTTTCATTTTTTTTTTTAATTGTGTGGAGGGGTATTGCTTGCATTGTATACTCTTTATCTACATATTGCCTAGATTGTAAAATTCATTCTATAAGTAATAATACAAAAAAGTATCTAATACTGTTAATAAAGTACAATGAATCTTTTAGAATTTTAAATTTAATTTTAAGCTGGGCCACAGAAAGTCTCCAAAAGCTCTGTTCTTATTTGGCACAGACCAATTTGCATAAAAAGAGTAAATGGATTTTGAGGCTGTTATTGTTCTTTTGAAACTATAGAACATAATCTATTCTGCCATTTTAAAGGCAGTTTGCTGACATGAAGACTATGATGAACCAGCAAACTATTTAGAAATACGCTTGACTTTGCAAAACAGTTTATATTCCTTCTCAGACAAAATGGTTTAAAGCCATGACACTTTCTTTCCAAGTGCCCTTGCTGCCATCTACTGGTTTTTACTGTTCAGCCACAATTATAAGGAGAAAATAATACCATTAAGATGTTATCTTCAGAGAAAAAAAGACTGTAGTTTCATTATGTTTTCAAAATAGAAGTAAATATGAAAAGGAGATTAAATTGCAAAGAAACTATATACAAGGAATTCTGTTTATAGGCTCTTGGCGAGAAATATAGAAAAATAGGCATTTACCCTGGATCTCAGGGAAAAGCATAATTTCCCTACAGGAAGTACACAAACTGAGTGAAATTAACTTCTATGAGGTTGAGCTAGATTAGATGTAAAACAAGCTCTGAACTCAAGTATTACATATATAGGGTGAGAATGTAGTCAGCCTAGTTAGTGATGGTGATTGGAGAGAGAGGTGGATTAGACAGAGACAGGAAAGAACTTCTAAACCTGTGGTTCTCAAACTCTAGCAACATGATAATAGTCTGGTAAGCTTGATTGAGTAAAGATTATTGGATTTTACCCAGTGATTACTGGAAAATATTGAACAACTGAATCTTTAGGATAAGGAAAAAGATCTTGATTTGTGACATGTTGTTTTAATTTGGGGCTTCAGCAGGCTGGGCTAGCTTCACGGGAGGGTAACAGAGACGACCAGAGACATACGGCTGGGCCAGGAAGCTGTATTTCTTTATTCAGGAAAAACGATTCATAAACTAACCCAAACTAATCACCAAACAGAACTCTCCTGCCTCCTTCCCCCACGGCGGTGCCAAGAACTCTCGAACTCTCCAACTCTCCAACTCTGTTATTCTGGAACTCTCTCAGGGTTCCTTCAGGGCGGGGAGAAGCAGGCCCGCGAAAACTGGCAGGACTGAACCAATTTTCTTGGCAGGGGGAGAGCATACAACAATTCCCCCATTTCTTTTTAACTAAATGACTACAGCACCATTTGTTGTTAAAATTCGGAGCTCCAGCAGGCCGGGCTAGCGTCGCGGCGGTAGACAGAGACTCGAGGACACATGGCTGGGCAGGGAAGCTGTATTTGTTCAGGAAAAAAGATTCATAAACTAACCCAAACTAATCACCAAACAGAACTTTCCTGCCTCCTTCCCCCGCCGCAGCGCCAAGAACTCTCGAACTCTGGAACTCTGGAACTCTTTCGGGGTTCCTTGGGGCAGGGACAAGCGGGCCCGCGAAACTAGCAGGACTGAACCAATTTTCTTGGCAGGGGGAGAGCTAGAAAAAACCAATGTAAAGCATACAACAATTTCCCCTTTTCTTTTTAACTAAATGACTACAGTATCAGGGGTGTGGGGTGAACAGAAACCTATATCATACAGGCATTTTTTTAAAAAAGAAACTGGCACAAACATGGAGAAACATGTAAGCGAGTAACAAGAACCAGTGTGCTGCCAAGGGAAGGCCTGAGGGGGCCATTTTTTGCCTCTGTGGGTAAAACTTTATCAGCTTAAAAAAAACATTTCTTGCCTCTGGGGGGCGTACTTGTCTTGATGGACATTTGCATGGGGGTGGGGAACGGCCTAGAGTCCCAAAGGCAGCTGGCTGCAATTTACTTACTATGAAACAAAACTTGTTATTAGCATAACCACAGCGCAATCTAACGTTCTAATAGACAAGGAATTTGAGACTTTTACATATCAACAACGTCTTTTTAACCTTTTGTTACACCCCTTCAAGATGGAGACACACCCTAGGTGTGCGCAGGAAAGAAAACCTCAGGCATGAGAATAATTAGCATAGCCATTGCGCAATCTACCATTTCTAATAAGGGAAGGTAATCGAGAGTTTTACATATCAACAAGTCTATTTAACCTTTTGTTACACCCACTTAAGATGGAGACACACCTTAGATGTGCGCAGGTCTTGTTTAGACCAACTTAGTTAAAATATATTGTTTGTTAACTAATTTTTACCTCAGACTTTAAATGTAAGTTAATTTTATCTTTATGAGAATTACGTTGAAAACCTTTTTCATTTAACTTTGCCTAGTAAGAATTTAGCCTTAAAGTTACTGTTTACCAAACTTTAAACACACACATAAACATGGTCATTAATACACAAGGAGAGGAACCTTTGTTACAAAGACATGTCATTTTAAACACGAATTTAGATCTGTACTGTCTTAGTTGTTGGGGGGGTCACCATCCGGAGGTGGCCTCCCGCGCAGCTCCACTTCAAGGAATTGCAGGTTGTGATCTCTGCACGAATCTCTGCGTACTCCAGCTTGTCTGCCTTGAGACCGGAGCTGAGGATCTCGGCCAGGGTGCCCAGTTTCGGCAGGGAGCCCGGGGGGTCTGGGAGGTCCAGGATCGGTCCAGAATTCATAGCACGAGGGCTATGAATTATTGTATGAGCAGGAATGGTTATATTTACTAACCCATGTGTGGAATTCCAGTATTAATAGTCTATTCTCCAGTGTGAGTATGAGATATCTCTGTCACACAACCACCCGTGTCTGGGGTGGATTTAGTGGGTCTGAGATGGGCTCCAACGTTTTTGCTCTAACATTCCAGATCATATCCTTAAAGCTATTCTATTGGCCACACTTATAGCCTCTTTGTTAGAATGTAACACTAGAAAAATGACTGTATATTTAGTTTGGGTAAGTAAGTGTGGTTCTATGTGAGGGTAACATTTGAGCTGGCCCTGAGCTGGGAGAAAATTCTAACCTTGGCAATGTTGGGATCAAGAGCACCATGTCAGATTTGCCTTGAATAGAGGCAAGGTTACTTCATCTATGGTGACAGCTGAGAAGACCATGGCAGGAGACAGACGCAGGTAGTTATTATGGGAGAGTGAAGGTGAATGAGTTCCTGCATGATTACTGCTTAGTTCTTATGAAATGAAGAGGCAGGTCCATTAGCTGAAACATTAGATAAGGGTGTTCTATATTTGAGAATTGAAATTGTTATTTTAGTGAGAGAAAAATATTTTGAGGAAGTAAATTAGAAATGCTGGGCAATTTTAAGTGGCCATTTGAGATTTTTGGTTCTGAATTTAAAGTGAGAGCAATCAACAAAGGTTTCTTGTTTTTTTTTTTGTTTGTTTGTTTGTTTTTTTATCAAGACTGAGTTTCCAGGGAGCTAGTGTAGAGCAAGTAGAATGATTAGGGAACCTGAGGTCATTGAGTGGAGAAAGATGGAGAAAGGATCTATGCAGTAATTAAGCTGCTGATTACCATCATAGTATAAGGAATCTGTGTTAGTTCGGCAATTGAAATTGTGGTCTTACTTTGATCTAAATAGTGTAAAAGTGGGACTTTTAATATTAGCAGGTTTGAATGAAGAGGAAGAATTGTTGGTAAGGTCCAAGAAGAAAGATGCCTGGAATGCTTGTATCGAAAACTTGGGTTATTTTTATCCACTTTATATTGTAACAATATACTTTAGTCAATTACAGTATCTATATTTTGTTGAGGCCTGGAAAAATATTTCATCCAGATATTTCACCTTCTCTGCTATGTTTGTGACCTAGGTTCAAGTCCAAGCTGTACTCCACTAGAGGAGCTTTGATGGTGTGGTGTTTTCCCCTTTCTTTCTTCATTTCCATGTGAAAAGGTCTGCCTGGTGTGTTGAATCTCCAGTGATTCTTGAAAGAAAGTGAGATTTTTGTTGTTGTTGAGATACTGTTGGAGGGTCTGTCTTCTGTAATGGCTTCTCCACTGGACATGGATGTTGGCAGGTTGATCTATAACCCCAACCTGTAAAACTTAAAAAAAAAATACGTTAAACTTAGTGGGAAAAAAAAGTATGATACAGTCTTCCACTTTCAATTATCTTTACTGCTAGCACATGGATTTTTGACATACATTCTCTAGTAGATGAACTTTTTTTAAAAGAAAACATATTTATCTATTTTATGAGAGAGAAAAACACAGCAAAGCACTACTATAGCTTATAAGGTAGCAGGAATTCAACCATAGGTTTCAAGCATATGCATCCTGTGCTCTATCTACTGAGCAGCTTTCCTGACCTCAGAAGAGTTCTTTTCAATGTGATAGGTGCCTTAAATGATCTATTCTGAAGATTTCTCAATAGAGCTCAGCTTACTAAATATCTCTACATGATCTTGTGCAACTATTTACTCCTTTATTCTTGTTTACAAGTTTTGATTAGATATAAATCACATACAATAAATGTAACTTAAAAATGTACAAGCACCTCTCCCCCCCGTTTATTTCTTAGAATAGATAAATTGGGAAGGAAGGAGGAGACAGAGATAGAGAGAGACTCCTGCAGTGCTGCTTTACTGCTCATGAAGCTTCTTCATGCAGGTGGGGACCAGGGCCTTGAACTCATGTGCACTCAGCTGGGTGTGCCACCACTCCAGCCTCCACCCCTCTTAATTCTTAAAACACAGTTCTTTTAAAATGCCTATGGCTGATTAGAAATAAGTCACGCACAAAAAAAGGAATACACCCAAACTATGGAGACTAAACTATATATTTTAATACCCACGTTACTGAAGAAATCAAAAAGAGAAACTGAAAATTACTTGGAGAACAACAAAAATGAAGAGATAAACTACCAGAACCTGTGAGACGTGGCAAAGCTCCTCTAAGAGGTAAGTTTCTAGCAATACAGGCTTATATTAACAAACAACAAAGATTTCAAGTAAGTTACCTGACATCACAACAGAGTCAATAAGAAAAGGAGCCTTTGGGAGTCGGGCTGTAGCGCAGCGGGTTAAGCGCAGGTGGCGCAAAGCACAAGGACTGGCATAAGGATCCCGGTTCGAACCCCGGCTCCCCACCTGCAGGGGAGTCGCTTCACAGGCGGTGAAGCAGGTCTGCAGGTGTCTATCTTTCTCTCCTCCTCTCTGTCTTCCCCATCTCTCTCCATTTCTCTCTGTCCTATCCAACAACGACAACAACAATAATAACTACAACAGTAAAACAAGGGCAACAAAAGGGAATAAATAAATAAAATAAATTAAAAAAAAAAAGGAGCCTTTAAAAGACCCAAAAGTCAGTAGGAAGAAGGAGACAGTCAAAATCCCAGACTCTACCAAACAAAAACAAAAACAAAAACAAAACTACTGGAAATAATATATTCAGTAAAATAGCAGGATACAGAATCAATATGCATAAATCTTTATGTGTATTTCTGGGTACAAATATATCATTTTTTATTTAGTCTCTTGTATATGGACATCTGGAGTATTCTAAATTGAAATTGTTGTAAAGAAAAGTGCTGAATTTTTAAAAAGATTTTTTTTAATTTTAAATTTTAATTTTTTTATTTTCCCTTTTGTTGCCCTTGTTGTTTAACGCTGTTGTGGTTATTGATGTTGTTGTTGTTGGATAGGATAGAGAGAAATGGAGAGAGGAGGGGAAGATAGAGAGGGGGAGAGAAAGATAGACACCTCAGTCCTGCTTCACCACTTGTGAAGCTATTCCTCTGAGGTGGGGAGCTGGGGGCTCAAACCGGGATCCTTAAGCCAGTCCTGTGCTTTGCGCCAGGTGCACTTAACCCGCTGTGCCACTGCACAACTCCCTGAATTTCCTTTTAAAAATTAAATGTACGGTTGAGTTAATAAACTTTAAAAAAAGTCCTGGGTGAATTTCACAAAGGGGGTGAAGGATCTTTACCAGCAAAATTATAGGACACTGTTAAAAGAAATAGAAAAGGAAATACATAAATGGAAGAACATTCCTTGCTCCTAGATTGGAAGAATAAAAATTACTAAAATGGCCATTCTACCATAAGCAATCTACAATATAAATGCAATCCCTATCAAGATCCCAGAACAATTTTTCAAGGAAATTGAAAAACTTGTCCAAAGATTATGTGGAACCACAGAAAATATTAGTAGTCAAAGCACTCTGAGAAAAAAGGAAAAACACAGAGGTACCATGTTCCCCAACCACTTTATACTACAAAGCAATAGTAATTAAAACAGAGTGATACTGGGATAAAAATGGACACCTGGATCAATGGAGCAGAACTGAAAGCCTAGAAGTGAGCCCACACATATATAATCACTTAACATATGACAAGGGGACCAACATGTCTCAATAGGGCAAAGATGTTTTCTACAAATGGTGTTGGGATAATTGGACAGTCACATACAGAATAGTGAAACTATATCACCAGATAACATCATGCACCAAAATCAAATCAAAGTGTATCAGTGATCTCTATATTATACCAGAGACTGCAATTTATAGAAGAAAATGTTGGTGAAACTTTGCAGTTTCACCTTCACATTAAAGATGTATTTGGAGACTCAACCCCCATAGGCATGGTAAATGAAAACAAGAGTAAATACATGAGATGACATGATACTAAAAAGGTTCGACACACCCAAGCAAATTACTCAAGGATAACCAGGCAACCCAGTAAATGGGAGGAGATATTTGCACATTACACATCTGACAAGTGACTGATAATAAACAGCTATTCAGAATTGGTACAAATCTATATGAGAAGTACAAATAACCCAATAATAAATATATGAAACTACTGTTGGTCTTTCTTCCTCTCTCTCTCTCTCTCTCTTTCTCCCTCTCCCTCTCCCCCTCTCTCCTTTTCCCTCTCCTTCTCCCTCCCCTCCCCCTCCCTCTTTATTATTTTTTAAATTTCTCTATCAGGGATTAATGTTTTACATTTGACAGTAAATACAATAGTTTGTTGTTGTTTTCGCCAGGTTGGCTTCACGGGCGGGTAACAGACGACCCGGGACTCATGGCTGGGTTGTACGCAGTATCTCTTTATTCATGCAGGATGCAGCGCAATCTATACCAGGCTAAGCTAAACTCTACTAAAACGAACAATGTTGTCTTTATATATACTTCCCAAGTAGGGCGTGAACAGGATGTGACATAGAGAGGGTGGAGAGAAAAGGGACTGGTGAAAATCAGAGTGTGACAAGGAGAGGGGGCAGAGCAAAAACATATCATGAAACAGTGGGGATTGAACCAATGCCCTGGAGGGAGGGTGGTGCTTGTTAACAGTGGTTATGTAAATAGAATGAAGTGGTTATGTAAATAGAATAGTGTTAAGCAGGGGGGATTTAAACCATATGAAACAGAAGGGGTCTCATGCATACCAACAGTTTAGCTTAGCTTAGCTTGGTATAGATTGCGCTGCATCCCGCATGAATAAAGAGATACTGCCTATAGCTCAACCATGAGTCCCTGGTCGTCTGTTACCTGCCCGTGAAGCCAGCCCGGTGAAAACAACATAGCCCGATGAAAACAACAGTTTGTACATGCATAACATTTCTCAGTTTTCCACATAACAATACAACCCCCACTAGATCCGCTGTCATCCTTCTTGGACCCCTACTCTCCCCGCCACCCACCACAGAGTCTTTTACTTTGGTGCAGTACACCAACTCCAGTTCAGGTTCTACTTGTGTTTTCTCTTCTGATTTTGTTTTTCAACTTCTGCCTGAGAGTGAGATCATCCCATATTCATCCTTTTGTTTCTGACTTATTTCGCTTCATATGATTTCTTCAAGCTCCATCCAAGATAGGCTGAAAATGGTGAAGTCACTTAAAAAAAAAATTCTAGCTGTTTATTTCTTTTATTTATTTATTTATTTATTTATTTTATTTAAGAAAGGATAAATTAACAAATCCATAGGGTAGGAGGGGTACAACTCCACACAATTCCCACCACCCAATCTCCATATCCCACCCCCTCCCCTGATAGCTTTCCCATTCTCTATCCCTCTAGGAGCATGAACCCAGGGTCATTGTGGATTGCAGGAGGTGGAAGGTCTGTCTTCTGTAATTGCTTCCCCGCTGAACATAGACGTTGACTGGTCGGTCCATACTCCCAGTCTGCCTCTCTCTTTCCCTAGTAGGGTGGGTCTGTGGGGAAGCGGAGCTCCAGGGCATGGGGTCTGAAGTCCAGGGAAGCCTGGCCGGCATCCTGATGGCATCTGGAACCTGGTGACTGAAAAGAGAGTTAACATTCAAAGCCAAACAAATTGTTCATAATAGCTAAAACCTGGAAGCAACCCAGGTGCACAACAGCAGATGAGTGGCTGAGAAAGCTGTGGTATATATACACAATGGAATACTATGCAGCTATCAAGAACAATGAACCCACCTTCTCTGACCCATCTTGGACAGAGCTAGAAGGAATTATGTTAAGTGAACTAAGTCAGAAAGATAAAGATGAGTATGGGATGATCCCACTCATCAACAGAAGTTGAGTAAGAAGATCTGAAAAGGAAACTAAAAGCAGGACCTGACTGAATTGTAAGTAGGGCACCAAAGTAAAAACCCTGTGGTGAGGGGTAGACATGCAGCTTCCTGGGACAATGGGGGTTGGGGGGTGGGAGTGGGTGGGAGGGATGGGTAACTGTCTTTTGGAAGTCACCATTTTTAATAGCTGAGAAGTATTCCATTATGTATATATACCACAACTTGCTCAGCCACTCATCTGTTGTTGGATACCTGGGTTACTTCCAGGTTTTGGCTATTACGAATTGTGCTGCTATGAACATAGGTATACACAAATCTTTTGGATGGGTGTGTTTGGTTCCTTAGGATATATCTCAGGAGATAGGTGGGTGGGGACTCAGAACTTTGGGGGTGGGTGTTATATGCAGTTATACACTTAATCTTATAATCTTGTAACCTAATATTAATCACAGATAACACATGAAAAATATCTAACAGAAAATGGCTATGACTGAGGTATATTCGGTTTATTTATTTCTGTATTTAGTCATTGAGTGCCACATGCTAGGCACAGTTCTCTTAACTTCACTCTGCATTTTTATTTTTAGTCTTATTTGCTAGGCTTTCTTTTTGACTACTCAACTATGAATACTTCTGAACTCTCTCTCTTGCTTGTTTAGATAGATGCTTTCAGTACATTTCTGACCTCTACACCTCCTGAATTCCCTCATACTCATTTACTTGAAACTTCATAGATCCATAATTAGTCTCATTTAATCATACAGCTTCTTCATTCTGCTCTCTTCTGG
Organism: Erinaceus europaeus; assembly: GCF_950295315.1. Taxonomy (NCBI): domain Eukaryota; kingdom Metazoa; phylum Chordata; class Mammalia; order Eulipotyphla; family Erinaceidae; genus Erinaceus; species Erinaceus europaeus. Next base: position 71,562,632 of record NC_080165.1, on the reverse strand, counting down.
GTTTCTAACCTGATTGATAGTGTTAGTGTCTTCTAAGTCAATCATAATTAAGTTCTTCAGACATATTTGACTTCATCAATTTGCCTTTACCATCCATCTAAGTATCTTGATTCTGTATACTCAAATCATTTCTATAATCACTGCCCTGGTTTTTCCCTCATTCATATTCTACCTCTCAGGTAGGTAGCAGACTGGTTTTTAAGAATCCTGTTTGTCTTCCTTGCTATTTCCAGGAAAACAATGACCTAGTGGCTATGTCAATCTACGGCACCAAAAGTCTTCTATAGGATAAAACTAAATCTCTAAATCTCTGTGTCTTAGTAATCAAGAGGCATATATTATTTGACCTTAAACTATTTTTTTTTTCCAGAACTATGCATTACTATAGAGCTGGTCACTATAGAGTCAGTCCAACCTAGAGGGTGCATGATGCTTGGACAAATTCTCTTCATTTGTCCATCATGGCACACTTTTTTTTTTTTTGCCTCCAGGGTTATTGTTGGGGCTGGATGCCTGGCACTATGAATCAACTACTCCGGGAAGCCATTTTTCCCATTCTGTTGCCCTTGTTGTCATTATTATTGTTGTCGTTGTTGTTGTTGGATAGGACAGAGAGAAATCAAGAGAGGAGGGGAGACAGAGTGAGAGAGAGAAAGACAGACACCTGCAGACATGCTGCACTGCCAGTGAAGCGATGCCCCCTGCAGGTGGGGAGCCAGGGGCTCGAAACCCCTGGTCCTTGAGCTTGGTGCCATGTGGCTTAAGTCACTGCACTACCACCTGACCCCTGGTACACTTTAAATTTACTTCCTCCTCAATCTTTAGTTATTAAAATTTGAACCATTTTTCCAGGCCAGATTATATGACACAGACTATATAGGAAATTCCCTATTCTCCCTCCTTCCCTCCCTCCCTCCCTCCCTCCCTCCCTCCCTCCCTCCCTCCCTTCTTCCTTCCTTCCTTATTCTTTCTCTCTCTCTCTCTCTCTCTCTCTCTCTCTCTCTCTCTCCCAGAGCACTGCTCAACTCTGGTTTATGGTGATGCAGGAGATTGAACCTGGGACTTCGGAGCCTCAGGTATGAGGCTTTGCATAACCATTATGCTCCCTACCCCCACAACTCCCCTATTATTTTTCTAGTCGTGAATGCTCTCTCCCACCTTTACACTCACAGCCTATTGTCTATAGAAGTTGGAGTACATGCCACACTCTGAAATACTTTTTTGCAATTTTTCTGTGTTTATTTCCCACTTGTACTAATGGCAGCTACTGTGCCTCACTTGTCTTTGTATAATTCATGATACCAGCGACTGGAATTAAAAAATTGGTACTTAATAAATGTATTTAAGGAGGCTGAGTGGTGGCACACCTGGTTGAGAGCAAGTATTACAATGTGCAGTAATCTGGGTTCAAGCCCCTGGTTGCTACCTCCATGAGGAAGCTTTATAAACAGTGAAGCAGTGCTATAGGTCTCTCTCTCTCTCTCCCCCTTTTTTCCCTTTTGATTACACTGTGTCTCTGTCCAATAAATAAATAAATTTATTTATTTTTAAATTTTATTTATTAACATTTAAAGTTATTTCAACACACTTGTATTTTAATCTATAGTTTTGTCTCTAAACAGTATTCAGAGCCCCTATGTATTGGCAGATTATCCCTCCATGTCACTTTTTGATATTTTTGGAAGTTTAAAAATCTATACAGGTTCTTTTTTTAATGATTAAATATTAATTTACAAAATTATAAGATAACAAAGGTATAATTCCATACCATTTCCACCACAAGAGTTCTGTGTCCCCATTCCTTCCACTGGAAACTGCAGAAGTTCTCCCAAGGTGATAGATATGGGCTGACTGTTATTGTATACCTATTCCCATCTACACAAGTTATTAGCTACTCATTCTGAGCTGGCTCATCAAGGCCAAATTGATGGGGGAATAAATTCTAGGTCTGGTCACCAAGCTTTGCTCTGGTCCCATTCCTGACTCAATTCACCTGTGAAATCAAGTGGCACTTTTAAAACATTTTATTTTATTAATGATTTATAAAATTACATGTCAACAGGGGCATAAATCCACTTCATTCCCACCACCAGGGTTCTGTATCTTCAGTTGTCTCACTGCAAGCCACCACATAGGCCAACCATCATCTCACAACTATCTGCCTACATTTATTCATAATTGCCCAATAATTCTTCCTGATCCAATCCTCTCTTCCCCTCCGAGCTACTCATGAGAACACTACTACCTCCATATATCCCTCTTCCTTTCTCTCTCTCTCTTTCTATGTGCTGATGAAGCTGGAGTTCAGAGCCCTCTTATCTTCTTCCTCCTATCTCTTCTCCCCTAGTGGGAGTATGTATCAAGGTTGTTTTGGGGTTGCATAATGTAGGAGTTCTGGCTTCTGTAATTGCTACTCTGCTGGATGTGGGCATTGGCATGTTGATCCATATCTCGAGCCTATTTCTTTCCTTCCCTAGTGGGCCAGAGCTCTGGAGAGGCAAAGTTTCAGGACATACTGGTCCTCTGCCCAGAAAGTCAGGATGGCATCATGGTAGCATCTGTAAATTGGTGTCTGGAAGGTGGCAGGATATAAATTGAGACAAAATGGTTAATGAACATGAACCAAAAAAGTAGGGATAAATCAGATGAAATTAGGGATCTTCGGATAGAAGAAACTTATAAAGTCCATCTTTGGCATGTTCCCAGGAGCACACAGTTATGATAGTTTTGCTTAAATTTGATAGCTATCCTGAAGTTGGATATACATATTGTTGAGAAATGGTATCACAGTAGAGAAAAGGGCTAAAAAGTTGGATTAGGGCCGTTAGTGGCTCTCATTCTCAGGAAAAAAAAATTTGTGGATACAATTAACTTTTTTTTTTTTAATTTTTTATTTAAGAAAGGATTAGTGAACAAAAGCATAAGGTAGGAGGGGTACAACTCCACACAATTCCCAACACCCAATCCCCATAACCCACCCCCTCCCATGGTAGCTTTCCCATTCTCTATCCCTCTAGGAGCATGGACCCAGGGTCTTTGAGGGTTGTAGAAGGTAGAAGGTCTGGCTTCTGTAATTGCTTCCCTGCTGAACATGGGCGTTGACTGGTCGGTCCATACCCCCAGTCTGCCTCTCTCTTTCCCTAGTAGGGTGTGACTCTGGGGAAGCTGAGCTCCAGGACACATTGGTGGGGTCTTCAATCCAGGGAAGCCTAGCCAGCATCCTGGTGGCATCTGGAACCTGGAGATTGAAAAGAGAGTTAACATATGAAGCCAAACAATTTGTTGAGCAATCATGGATCCCAAGCTTGGAATAGTGGAGAGGAAGTGTTAGGGAGGTACTCACTGCAAACTCTAGTGTAGTCCTGCTTTCAGGTATATATTTTGCAGTAGTTTATGGATACGTGTGCACATAAGCTCTCTCTCACAGAAACTGGTGTATATCTAGGTTATGGGACTTTGTTAGAAAGTGAACTACCTGAGATGAAATTATAGTGTACTATTAAAGGAAAGGTCTCACCCGAGTAATGAAGCTGAAGGGTTGTCATTCCACACGTGAAGTCTCTGGATACAGTCTGAGGTGAAGCATGTTGAGGTGGCAATCATTGCTTTGGTTAGGTTGTGATCGGCGGATGCAATATTATTTGGTTTGGACAGAGCTAGAAGGAATTATGTTAAGTGAACTAAGTCAGAAAGATAAAGATGACTATGGGATGATCCCACTCATCAACCGAAGCTGACTAAGAAGATCTGAAAGGGAAACTAAAAGCAGGACCTGATCAAATTGTAAGTAGGGCACCAAAGTAAAAACCCAGTGGTGAGGGGTAGGCATGTAGCTTCCTGGGCCAATGGGGGATGGGAGTGGGCGGGAGGGATGGGTCACAGTCCTTTGGTGGTGGGAATGGTGTTTATGTACACTCCTAGCAAAATGTAGACATATAAATCAGTAGTTAATTAATATGAGAGGGGGAAATCAATTGTATGTCTCAAAGTTTCTCAAAAGACAAACTGAATCTTTTTAATATATAGGCTATGTATTTGATATGCGGACTCTCTCAAAAGCCTAGACCAAGTAGATTAGAAGCTTCCAATAGCACAGTTATATACAAGATACTGGGTACTGTCCAGCAAACCATAACAAAGGGACTTTTCAAAGTTAACCCAATTAACAAATAATGTGATGATAATATTAACTATCGATTGTCTTTTTGAACCCTAAGACAGCAGGAACCTCACATCTTCACTATAGAGCCCCTACTTCCCCCAGTCCTGGAACCCTTGGATAGGGCCCACTTTCCCGTATGCATCTCCCAATCCAAACCAAATAACATTGCATCTGCCGATCACAACCTAACCAAAGCAACGATTGCTACCTCAACATGCTTCACCACAGAATGTATCCAGAGACAATTAACTTTTTACTGCCATCCATCTGGGTACAGCTCCAGAGTGGTAAGGTTCTAGGACACCTTGGTGAGGTTGTCTGCCCAGGAAATCAGGATAGTGTCATGGTAGTGTCTGCAACTTGGTGGCTGATAGACAGTAAGATATACAGCAGGACAAATTGTTTAATAATCAGGAACCCAATGGTAAAAATAGAGCAGATGGAACTAGAGGTCTTCATGTGGGAAGAATCTAGGAAGTCTCTTTTAATATTATCCTCTAAGTACTTGATAGTTTCTGGTCTAATATCCAAGTCCTTGATCCATTTGGAATTTACTTTTGTGTGTGGTAAAATATAATGTTTCAGTTTCATTCTTCTGCATGTTTCAATCCAATTTTCCCAACACCATTTGTTAAAGAGACTCTCTTTTCCCCCACTTAATAGTCTGGGCCCCTTTGTCAAATATTAGATGTCCATAGTTGTAGTGGCTTATTTCTGAGCTCTCAAATCTGTTCTGCTGGTCAGTGTGTCTCTATTTATGTTCCAGTATCATGAAGTTTTAATTACAATGGCCTTATAATTTAGTTTAAGATCTTTGAGTATGATGCCTTCAGTTCTGTTATTTTTTCTCGAGTTTTTTTTTTTTTGACTCTATATGTTTTCTTGTTCCAGATAAACTATTGTAGCTTTTGTTCTATTGTCTTTTTTAAAAAAGGTTGGTGTGACCTCCATGGTTATCACATTAAATTTTTTAAAAAAATCTCTTATTCATTTATAATTGGATAGAGACAGAGATTGAGGGAGGAGGAGGAGATAGAGATGGAAAGAGACAGAGAGACACCTGCGCCCTGCTTCATGACTCATGAAGCTTTCCTGCAGGTGGGGGCCAGGGACTTGAACCTGGGTCATTGTACACTGTAATGTGTGCTTTACTAAGTGCATCACCACCAGGCCCCCTGCATTAAATTTGTATATGGCTCTGTATAGAATATTCATTTTGATGATGTTATTCTTCTAATCTGTGAACATGAAATATATTTCCACTTTTTTTTTGTATCCTTTTCTATTTCCTTAAATAGTGGCTCACACTTTTTTTAGTATACAAGTCTTTCAATTCTTTTGCTATGTTTATTCCTATATATTTTATTGATTTTGTTGCTATACTGAATGGGACTGATTTCTGAATTTCTTCTTCTTCTGGCTTAGTGTTTGCACAAAGGAATATCACTAACTTTTGTATGTTAATTTTGTAGTCTGATACCTTACTGTATAGCCTGATACTTTCCAGGAAATTCATGCTGGATTTTTTAGGTTTTTTTTTTCTATGTATACTATCATATCTGCAAATAGTTACAGTGTGACTTCTTTTCTTCCAATCTGTATCCCTTTAACTTCTTGTTATTGCTTGATTGCTATGGCAAGAACTTCTAATACTATGTTGGATAGTAAAGGTGATAGTGGGCGGCCCTGCCTAGTACCTGATCTGAGTGGGAATGCTTTGAGTTTCTGACCATTGAGTATGATCTTGGCTGTGGGTTTGCTATATATGGATGCCACTTCTTAACATATAAATTTGAACAAACACCTTAGCCTTTCAAAAACACCTACTTCAAATATCAAAGAGTAAGAAGAGTCTATGGTTCTAGGAAGATTATGCAATATATTATTTTAAAATGTAAAGGGATTATTAGGTCTACTATAAGGGAGGTGGGGATAGGGACACAGACTTTTGGTAGTAGGAACTGTGTTTAACTATAATACTGTTACCTTATAATCTTATAAATCACTATTAAAAAAAAGTGGAATTGTTGATAAGTGAAAATAATTCTGAATTCTGATGCCTCCTGCTCTCAACTTCCTGCATGTACCAGTCTATGTACCATTCTAAAGATGATGCTACATCATGGACATAAAAGGATGTTGAAAACCAAGCTCGTGTCATCTTTGTTAACGATGGTTATTTTCCAAATAATGTTATTCATCAGTGTGCTTTTTCATTATCCAAAGATTTGCTGGAAGATTTTTCCACTGAGTAAGAACAGCCTATTCCCCTCAACTTATTCTTAAGAATTTTTTCTTTAATTTAACTCATGCTAGACATTCATAAAAATGTCCGGATATTGTAATATTAAGCAAACTATTTCAGTTATAAGAGTTGATCTGTTCTCAGAAGCACTATTTACCAGGCATGTCTTTTTGCTTTGTGACCAGAAGGTGGAGACATACCATGTCAAATATCTCTTGGACTGTTTCTTGCTCTAGATTTTTTCTTAGTACTATTTAGGTATTACTGTATGTCCTCATCAATTTCAAACAGAATTACATCTATTACTAATATATCTCACATAAACATACATCTAAAACATCAAAATATGTTGAGGGGGCCAGATGGTGGTGCACCTGGCTGAGTGCACATGTTGCAAGGACCCAGGCTTAAGCCCCTGGTCCCCACCTGCAGGGGGAAAGCTTCACAATTGGTGATGCAGTGCTGCAGGGCCCTCTCTCTCTCTCTCTCTCTCTCTCTTTCTCCCTCTCCCTCTCTACCTGTCTATCTATATCTATCTATCTATCTATCTATCTATCTATCTATCTATCTATCTATCTCTATCTCCCCCTTCCTCTTAATTTCTGGCCATCTCTATCCAATTAATAAATAAAGAAAAAAGTTAAAGAATAGGGAAACTTCTAAAGGGGGAGGGGGATATGGAATTCTAGTGGTGGGAATAATTGAATTGTATGGCATTGTACCTGTCTTATCCCACAATCTTGTCAATAATTATTATATCACTAATAAAATTTAAAAAAAAATTGAAATTTTATATGGAACATCATTTTTAAGTAATGTACAAAATAAAATAAAATTGGCTTAACTCGTGGTAGATCACAAGCTTTCTATGCAGTCAAAAAGCAGATGAGTGAATTTAATGGTGCATTTGAGAGCATGTTATTAAAGAAGTGATGTGAAAAAAATAATCTAGTTCTTCCATAGGCTCAAATTTCAGTCTGCCTTATTTGATCTTTACACTTTTGATAATGTGAAATGAAAGTCTAGAATCTGACTGTATAGATCCATAGTATATGTTTTAGAAGTGTAATACCACAGAAGTCAATTAAACATATGAATTAACCTTCTGTCAAAACTGAGTAGTCTTTGAAGACTATGAAGGAATTAATACATCTTTGAAAGGTGAGTAATAGCTTAAGCAAAAAATATTTCTGCTTTTGTTAAACAACCTTACATTTACTAGATGCTGTTTTTAATTATGGTATTCATATTTGCTTGCAGACTTCTATATAAAAAGAAAATTCATCTATAGGATTCTTAGGATTGATGAATGCCTTTAAAATTGTTTTAACTATTCTTTCTTTTAAAATTTTTTTTTGTATTTATTCCCTTTTATTGCCCTTGTTTTATTGTTGTAGTTACTGATGTCGTTGTTGTTGGATAGGACAGAGAGAAATGGAGAGAGGAGGGGAAGACAGAGAGGGGGAGAAAAAGATAGACACCTGCAGACCTGCTTCATCGCCTGTGAAGCGACTCCCCTGCAGGTGGGGAGCCGGGGGCTCGAACTGGGATCCTTACGCAGGTCCTTGCTCTTTGCGCCACTTGCGCTTAACCCACTGCACTACCATCTGCTCCCCTTAACTATTCTTTCTTTACATAGAATTTCTAGTATTTATGTCTTGTTTCTAAAAATGCCAAGACAGTTTTTCATTTAAATAAATCAATGTACAAGATCTATTCTGGGGTATAGGTAGGGGCTTACTAAGTAGAGCACACTCATTATTATGTGCAAGGACCCAAGTTTGAGTCCCTAATCCCCACATGTAGAGAGGGAGTTTCATGAGCAGTGGACAGTGCTGCAGGTATCTCCCATTCTCTCTGACTCTCATTGCTTTCTCTCTGTGCTTATCTGTCATCTATCAAAAGGAAGAGGAGAAAAAGCCACCAGGAGCAGTGTAGTTGCATAGTCGCCAAGCCTCTGCAATAACCCTTGTGGGAAAAAGAAAGAACCTACTTTGTTATAGTATTTTAGAAGACAATTTATTTATGTTTCAAATAGCTTAATTAATTTTAATAGAAACAAATTGAGAGGGAAAGGGCAAAGAAGAAGAGAGACTTGCAGCAATGTTTTACCACTTATGAAGCTTCCCATCCTACAAGTGGGACTAGGTTTGATCCAGTGTCCTTGCACACTCCAACATGCATACAGTACTAAGTATAAGACCATCTGGTCTTTAAAAGACATTTACTTGGAATATTGAAAAATACATTTTAGTAGAAAGTGATTTTGGTTTCTGTAGTTTTACATGTCCTTGATAAATAAATGGCTCCTGGAATGTCTTTCAGGATTCAGAATTTTATGGCATAAGTGTCCCTTAGCTCTTTTTCTACTCTTCATAGGTAAGTCACATGTACAGAAATGAATACAGTACCAGCATTCTTAGTATGGTAGCTTTCCTGCTGACCATACTATATCCAGTTTGAAAAGCAACAATAGCAAAACAGATTAAAATGTTGTCTCTTTAACATACACGTAACCTGCCCTCTTCCTGTTCATTATTATCAGTTTATTTGAAGTGACTGACTAGTCCAATTGGGTTATTGGGGTGACAGTTATAGAGAAACCAGGGAGCTAGTTTTTTTTCCCTCTGTATGAGCTTCTCTAGCCTCCATCACCACATTAGTGATTCCTGGTGGCAGGTTTTAATCTTGATCTATTACCATTGTTAGACATAGGAATGGAGCTGGAAATATCCAGATTCTATCTGTGTCCCTTCTTGGAGAATTTTCTGTTTGGGAAGAGAAGTACATCCAGTTCTTCTTTACATAGTGGAAGATCTAGTTAATGTGCTTAGCTAATTAGCCACCATCTTCCAAAGCAGGACAAAGAGAGCCCTTGTTAGAGTCTGAGCAGCTCACCAGCTGGTACCATCTGCAGTAGGTTGCCTCAAAGAGCCTGCAGACATCACAGCTGTTGAGCCCCACATTGGATGGCTATAAATATGTAAACAGGTATTAGAGCAAAATAATGTAGAGCAGAGCCATGTGAGATGTTTACAGAGAAATAATAGAAACATTGTCAACGAAGTTTTAAAAACTATCTCTGCAAGGTAGTTGATAGAGACTACCTAGGAAACAAGAAGATATTTGTGATTCTAGATGGACTCTGACCAGAGAACTCTCAGATCTTGTTTCATAAGCAGTTTCCCTCCTGTGAGAATAATCAAGGATTTTGAAAATATCAATCTCAACATACTGATGACTTTGAAAATTCAAAGCTGCTTCCCTCCAGATGGGCAATTTCAGTGCTGGATAATAGGATTCCATTTAAGCTCCATTTTTTCCCTGTTGTTTATTCTCCTTGGGGACATACTCAGATTTTATTTTTATGTAGTTCTCAATCATTTTCTTTTCTCTTTCTTTTTAGTGGCATGCTTCTATAGTTCTGCCCCCTATGTAAGATTATGCAATTGTACCTAGTGCTATTAAGTTATCCATGCAACCACCCATCCATCCACAACTTTCAGGAATAACCAAATGAGGAACCTTAGCATCTCTGTTGACCAGTAATTTCAATGATCACTCACTTGAGTGCTTTTTAAAATACAGATTGAGGGCCCTCACTTCTGGGAAGACCACCTTTATTAGATTATCTGAGGGGTCTAAGCAGTTATTTTATTTTATTTTATTTATAAAAAGGAAACACTGACTAAACCATAGGATAAGAGTGGTATAACTCCACACTATTCCCACCACCAGAACTCTGTATCCCACCTCCTCCCCTGATAGCTTTCCTATTCTTTAACCCTCTAGGAGTATGACCTAAGGTCATTGTGGGATGCAGGTGGAAGGTCTGGCTTCTGTAATTGCATCCCCGCTGAACATGTGTGTTTACAGGTCGATCCATACTCCCAGCCTGTCTCTCTCTTTCCCTAGTGGGGCAGGGGTCTGGGGAAACAGAGCTCCAGGACACATTGGTAGGGTTGTCTGTCCAGGGAAGTCTGGTCGGCATCATGCTAGCATCTGGAACCTGGTGTCTGAAACGAGAGTTAACATATAAAACCAAACAAATTGTTGACTAATCATGAACTTAAAGGCTGAATTATTGCTGATGAAGAGTTGGAGGGGTCTTCGTTTTGTACTTGTTTCTCTCTCTCTCTCTCTTTCCCCTGAGTCTGAAATATGATATGCAGGTGGATCCAAGTTATTGTCTGGGGAGATGATGTCATGGCCGGAAAAAGGACCAGAGAGCTGGATCAGGGAAAAGAGTAGCTCTCTAATATGGGAAAGGGGTACATAATTGTTGACTGTAAACTCCATCAATTTGATATGATCTGGGGCCCATATTCAGCTTAGGAGCCTATGTGACCTCTGCAGTTTTTAGTCTATCCTGTTTCATGTGTCTCTGATAATAGTGATCCTGGATCCCTACTTTGAGAAATGTGACTGCATATCAAAGTATGGGTTTCTGTGCTTGGCTTAGCATGAAGTGGATTTAAAGAACTGATGGGAAATATAGGTTTCCTGACACTGTCACAAAATAGTATATTGGTAGATGCAAAATATAAGTTCTTTAAATTAAAATCTGTTTTAATATTTTTTAATTGTTATTAATAGTTGGTTACAAGATTATAAGATTATAATGTGTATTTCCACACCACATCCATCACCAAAGTTCCACCCCCAACCTCCTAAAGATAACCTCCACAGTTCTCACAAGTCTTACATTTTGCTTGTTTCTGTTCTGTTTGGATTTTTTTTGACAAGTTCATGAAAATAAGAACTCTAGATTTTACATATAGTAAAACCATCTGGTAGTCGTCTTTCAGCCCTTTATTTCACTAAGCAAAATCTCGTCCAGTTCCACCCATTTTGTCCCAAAGGACACAATATCATTGTTTTTATCACAGAGTAATATTCCATGGAATATGTATGTCATAACTTCTATAGCTAGTCATCAGTAGACAGGCACATAGGCTACATCCAATATTTGGCTATTGTGAATAAATGCAACTATAAACATAGAGGTGTATATGTAGTTAGTGTTTGAGTGTTCTCTGAATAAATGAGTGTAAGAATGGAATCATAAGGTACTTCCATTTTTATTTAAGGACTGTCCATACAGTCTTTGAAAAGGGCTGTGCCAGTATGCATTCCCAACAGCAATGTAGCAATTCCTTTTTATCCACAACCTCTCTAACACCTGTCATTTCCTGGTTTGTTGATGTAAGCCACTCTCACAGTTTTAATTTTCATTTCTCTAATGACAAGTGAAGTGGAGCATGTCTTCATGTGTCTATGAGCCATGTATATTTCTTTAGAAAACTGTCAGTTTAGTTCTTTGGGCTACTTTTTACTGGGTTATTTTTGCTTCTTTTGTAGATCTGTACCAATTCTGTATAGATGTTTAATATTAGTTGCTTGTCTGATATGTGATGTGCAAATATCTTCTCCCATTTACTGGGTTGCCTTGTTATCCTTGTGCAGTTTGCTTTTGGCATATAGAAGCTTTTTTGTTTCATGTAATCCTACATGTTTACAATTGTTTTCATTTTCTTTTTTTTTAACATTTTTTTTATTTATTTAAGAAAGGAGACATTAACAAAACCATAGGATAGGAGGAGTACAGCTCCACACAATTCCTGTCACCTAATCTCCATATCCCACCCCCTCCCCAATAGATTTCCCATTCTCTGTCCCTCTGGGAGCATGGACCCAGGGTCATTGTAGGTTGCAGAAGGTGGAAGGGCTGGCTTCTGTATTGCTTCCCTGTTGTACATGGGTGTTGACTGTTCGATCCATATTCCCAGTCTCCTTTCTCTTTCCCTAGTAGGGTGGGTCTCTGGGGAAGCAGAGCTCCAGGACGCATTGGTGGGGTCTTCAGTCCAGGGAAGCCTGGCCGGCATCCTGATGGCATTTGGAACCTGGTGGCTGAAAAGAGAGTTAACATACAAAGCCAAACAAATTGTTGAGCAATCATGGACCCAAAGGTTGGAATAGTGGAGATGAAGTGTTGGGGGGTACTCACAGCAAACTCTAGTGTACTTCTGCTTTCAGGTATATATTTTGCCCTAGTTTATGGATACGTGTGAACATATGCTCTATCTCACGGAACCCGATCAATATCTAGGTTTTAGGACTTTGTTAGGAAGTGAACCACCTGGGATGGAATTAGAGAATACTATGAAAGGAAAGGTATCACCTGAGTGATGTAGCTGAAGGGTTGTCATTCCACATCTGAAGTCTCTGGACACAGTCTGAAGTGAAGCATGTTGGGGTGGCACTTGTGTTGATTAGGCAATATTATTTGATATGAATTGGGAGTGGCATGCGGGAAGGTGGGCCCTACCCTAAGGTTCCAGGACTGGGGGAAATATAGGCTCTATAGTGGAAATGTGAGATTCCTGTTGTCTTAGGGTTCAAGAAGACAATGGATAGTTATTGTTATCATCACGTTATTTGGTAATTGGGTTAACTGAGAAAAGTCCCTTTGTTAGGGTTTGCTGTATAATACCCAGTATCTTGTATATAGCTGTGCCACCGGTTGCTTCTGATCTACCTGGTCTAGGCCTTAGAGAGAGTCCGAATATCAAGACTCAGCCTATATATTAAAAAGACTCTGTGTTTTAAAAAGTTCGAGACATACAATCAATTTTCCCCCTCTCATATTAATTAAATAGTGATTTATATAACTACACTTTACTAGGAGTGTACATAAACACCATTCTCACCACCAAAAGACTGTATCCCATCCCACCAACCCAGGAAGCCACATGTCCACCCTCCCCCTCACCACAGGGTTTTTACTGTGGTGCCATACTTACAATTTAGTCAGATCCTGCTTTTCGTTTCCCTTTCTGATCTTTCTCAACTTCTGTTGATGAGTGGGATCATCCCATACTTATCTTTATCTTTCTGACTTAGCTCACTTAACATAATTCCTTCTAGCTCTGTCCAAGATGGGTCTGAGAACTTGAGTTCATTGTTCTTAATAGCTGCATAATATCCATTGTGTATATATACCACAGCTTTCTCAGCCACTCATCTGTTGTTGGGCACCTTGGTTGCTTCCAGGTTTTAGCTATTATGAGTTGTGCTGCTATGAACATAGGAGTACACACATCTTTTTGGTTGAGTGTTATGGAACCCTTGGGATATATCCCCAGGAGAGGAATTACTGGGTCATATGGAAGGTCCATGTCTATCCTTGTGAGAGTTCTCCAGACTGCTCTCCACAGAGGCTGGACCAATTTACATTCTCACCAGCAGTGCAATAGGGTTCTTCTGTCCCCACAGCCTCTCCAACATTTGTTGCTGCTGTCCTTTTTGATGTATGCCATTCTCACAGGAGTGAGGTATACCTATCTTTATGTTGTCTTTATTTGCATTTCTCTGACAATCAGAGACGTGGAGCAGTTTTTCATATGTTTGTTAGCCTTTTGGATCTCCTCTGAAGGGAATGTCTTGTTCATATCCTCTGCCCATTTTTGGATGGGGTCAATTGCTTTTTTGGTGCTAAGTTTGCTGAGCTCTTTTTATATTTTGGTGATTAGTCTCTTGTCTGATGTATGGCATGTGAAGATCTTCTCCCATTCTGTGAGGGGTCTCTCTGTTGGTTTAATAGTTTCTTTGGATGTGCCGAAGCTTTTCAATTTGATGTAGTCCTATTGGTTTGTTTCTGCTTTAGTCTTCCTTGCAGTTGGGTTTGTTTCATCAAAGATGTCCTTGAGGTGTATGTGGGAAAGTGTTGTACCAATGTTTTTGATAGTTTCTGGTCTAACATCCAGGTCTTTGTTCCATTTGGAGTTGATTTTTGTTTCTGGTGAGATAAAGTGGTTCAATTTCATTCTTCTGCATGTTTCAACCCAGTTTTCCCAGCACCATTTATTGAAGAGAGCCTCCTTCTTGCATTTAATACTTTGGGCCCCCTTATCAAAGATTAGATGTCCATAGGTGTGGGGATTTATTTCTGGGCTTTCAATTCTGTTCCACTGGTCTGTGTGCCTATTTTTGTTCCAGTACCATGCTGTTTTGATGATGATGGCATTATAATATAGTTTGAGATCTGATTGTGTAATGCCTCCATTTCTGTTTCTTTTCCTCAAGATGGTTTTGGCAATTCTAGGTGTTTTCAAGTTCCAGATAAATGATTGTAGTGTTTGTTCTATTCTCTTAAAGAATCTTGGTATAACTTTGTTGGGTATTGCATTAAATTTGTATATGGCTCTGGGGAGAATGTTCATTTTGATGATATTTATTCTTCCAATTCATGAGCATGGGATGTCTTTCCATGTCTAGTTATCAGTTTCTATTTCCTTGAAGAGTGACTCATAGTTTTTGGTATACAAGTCTTTCACTTCTTTGGTCAGCTTTATTCCTAGGTATTTTATTAATTTTGCTGAAACAGTAAATGGGAGTGATTTCTGGATGTCTTCTTCAGATTTAGTGTTTGCATAAAGAAATGCCACTGATTTTTGTACATTGATTTTGTAGCCTTACACCTTGCTATATTTCCCAATAACTTCCAGTAGTTTTCTGCTGGATTCTTTAGGTTTTTCTATGTATACTATCATGTCATCTGCAAATAGTGAGAGTTTGACTTCTTCCCTTCCAATCTGTATTCCTTTGATTTCTTTCTCTTGCCTGATTGCTATGGCAAGAACTTCCAATACTATGTTGAAGAGTAATGGTGACAGTGGGCAGCCCTGTCTAGTCCTTGATATGAGTGGGAATGCTTTTAGCTTCTGTCCATTGAGTATGATGTTGGCTGTAGGTTTGCTATATATGGATTCCAGTATCTTGAGGAATTTCCTTTCCATTCCCATTTTTGTAGAGTTTTTAGTTTATTTAAAAATATTTATTTATTCCCTTTTGTTGCCCTTGTTGTTTTGTTGTAGTTATATTGTTGTTGTTATTGGTGTTGTCGTTGTTGGATAGGACAGAGAGAATTGGAATGAAAGGAGGGGAAGATAGAGAGGGGGAGAGTAAGATAGACACCTGAAGACCTGCTTCACCACTGGTGAAGTGACTCCCCTGCAGGTGGGGAGCCAGGGGCTTGAACCAGCATCCTTACTCAGGCTCTTCCACTTTGCACTACCTGCGCTTAACCCACTGTGCTACTACTCAACTCTCAATTATTTTCATTTTCTATGCCCATGGGGTTGAGTTTTCAAATACATCTTTGATGTGAAGTTTTGCTGACATTTTCTTCTATAAATTTTGGATTTTCTGTTTTATATCTAGATCTTTAATACATTTTGATTTGACCTTGGTGTATGGTGGTAGGTATTGGTCTAGTTTTACTATTCTACATGTGGCTATCCAATTTTTCTCAGGATCATCTGTTGAAGAGACCTTCTTTATACCAGTGAATGGCTTTGGTTCCTTTGTGATATATTAGGTGGTTGTATATGTGTGGACTCATTTCTGGGTTTTTTATTCTGCTCCATTTTTCCAAGGTTCTGTTGTTACTCCAGTATCATGCTGTTTTTATTACTATTGCTTTGTAGTATAAAGTGATGTTGGAGAGTATGATACCTCAGTGTTTTTTCCTTTTTTCTCAGAAATGTTTTGGCAGTTTGTGGTTCCATACAAGTTTTTGGACAAGTTGTTCAATTTCCTTGAAAAATGTCATTGGAATTTTCATAGGGGTTGCCTTGAAATGTTATATTGCTTTTGGTATAATGATCCTTTCAATAATGTTTATTCTTTCAATCCAGGAACAAGGAATTTTCCTCCAATTTTGTGTATCTGTCTCTATTTCTTTTAGCAATGTCCTATAGTTTTTGTTACTAAGATCCTGTACATTCTTCATGAGATTTACTGGAAGGCATTTTATCTTTCTGGACTCAGCTGTAAATCGGACTGAGTTTTTTTCCCTTTCCTTTGACTCCTTGTATGTATATAGAAATGCCACAGATTTATGTGTATTGATTTTGTATTTTGCTACTCTACTGAATTTATTATTTCCAGTAGTTATTTGTTGGAGTCTTTGGGGTCCTCTAGGTACAATATCCTGTCATCAGCAAATAGTGATAGTTTGATTTCTTCTTTTACAATCTGAATGCCTTTGAAATCTATTTCTTGTATGAATGTAGTTGTGAGTACCTCGAGGACTGTGTTAAATAACAGTGGAGATAGTGGGCATCCTTGTCTGGTTCCTGATTTTAGGGGGAAAGATTTCAGCTTTCCCCACTGAGAATGACATTAGCTGTGGGTTTGTCATAAATGGTCTTTATTATGTTGAGGAATGGTCTTTCTGTTTCCAGTTAATGGAGGGTCTTTACCATAGGTATTGGATCTTGTCAAATACCTTTTTTTGGCATCTACTGATTTGACAGGATGATTTCTATCTTTCTTTTTATTGATATGATGAATTACAGTGTCTGTCTTGTGCATACTGAAACATTGCTCTTTCCCAGGAATAAATCCCACTTGAGCTTGTTGAATTATTCTCTTGACATGTTGTTGGATTTGATTTGCCAAGATCTTATTCTGGATTTTTGCATCAATGTTCATCAGGGTTATGAGTCTATAGTTTTCTTTCCTTGTAGAGTACACTTCATCTAGATTGTCCAGTTTATTCCTATAGAGATGTTCATAATATTCACATATATTTCTTTGTATCTCCCCACCTTCAGTTGTAATTTTATCTCTCTCATTCCTGATTGTTTTTAATCAAAGCTTTCTCTAGTTTTCTTTTTTGATCTAGCCAGTGGTTTATCAATTTTATTTATCCTTTCAAAGAACCAGTTCTTGGTTTCACTAATCTTCTGAACCATCTTTCTGGATTCTATTTCATTAATTTCTGCTATGATTTTTGACTATTTCTTTTATCTTGCTGACTTTTGGGTCTCTTTGTTGCTCTTTTTCTACTTGGCTTAGTTGTGATGTTAGGTAGCTTATTTGATAACGCTGCTGCCCCCTGTTTCCCACCTGCAAGGGGTCTGTGGTCACAAGCAGTGAAGCAGATCTGCACATGTCTATATTTCTTCTTTTTTTTTAATCTCCCCCTCATCTCTCAATTTATCTCTGTCCTATCCAATAAAGTGGAAAAAATGGCCACCAGGAGCAGTGTATTCATAGTACCAAGCCCCAGTGGTAACCCCGGAGGAAAAAGAAAAAAGAATGTATATATTTTTGGGGAGAGAATGAAAAGTTCTAAATATATCTGTTCAGCTTATCTCATTTATAACTTCACTTAAAGCCTCTATTTTCTTGTTGATTTTTTTTTTGTATTGATGATCTATCTGTCTCTTGCTGTGAGTGGTGTGTTGAGGTCTCCAAATAAAACTGTGCTACTGTTGATGTTTCCCTTAAGATCAGTAAGTACCTTTTTAAATATTTGTGCACACACATATTGGGAGCATATATATTGACAATAGTTATGTCTTCCTGTTGGATTCATTCTGTGATTAATATGTAATGTCTCTGTCTGTTGCTTTTCATCTTCTTTGCCTGAAAGTCTAATTTATCTGATATCAGAATGGCTGTTCCTGCTCTTTTGTTTGCATTATTGGCTTGGAATACCTTGTTCCAACCTGTCACCTGGAGCTACTGTTTGTCTTTCTTTTGGATATGTGTCTCCTAGAGACACAGATTAGATGAGTCTTGCTTTTTAATCCATTCAGTTACTCTGAATCTTTTGACTGGTGAATTTAAGCCATTCACTTTTAGGGTGATTATTAATAAATGTGGCTTGCTTATAGCTATTTTTTTTCAAAGTTCTTCCATGTTCTTGTTGACTCTTTTCCTGTTTGTTGTTTTAAGCTGATGTCTTTCTATAATTGTCTTGTTTTTGTATATGTTTCTAATTTGTATTTTTGCTGTATCTTGTTTTGTGGTTATCATGAATATTGGGTCTAGCTTACAATATCTACAAGAGTCTTCTTTAAGTTGGCCTTGGTTCACCAACATTGGACCATGCTGCTCTGACTATTTTGCTCTCCTCTTTCCTGTGTCTGTTTTTCCTTTTTGTTGTTCTGTTCCTGGTTCTATGCTAATACTGATCAGCTGATTAAAAGTTGAAATTCCTGTGCTTATTTACACGTGGGGATCCTCTCAGTAATTCTTGCAAGGCAGGATTGGTAGTGGCATAGTCCTTTAGTCTCTGAATGTTTGCAAAGATCTTTATTTCTCCCTAATATTTGAAGGATAATTTAGAAGGATACAGAATTTGTGCCTGGAAATTCTTATCTTGTTATACTTTGGATATGCCATTTCATTCCCTCCTTGCCTCTATGGTGCGGATTAGAAATCTAATGAAAGCCTGATGGTTCTACCTTTGTATATGACTTTCTTCCTTTCCTTAGCAGCCTGTAAATATTTTTCCTTGTCCCTGATTTTGAATAGTTTTACAGTGTTGTGTCTTGGTGTGTGCCATTTTGCATTAAAAAATTTAGGTGGGCATTTGCCTTCTTGGATCTCTATATTTTGAAAATATACTCTGGTATGGAAAATTTTCTGCTAAAATTTCTTTGAATATTTTCTCTACTTCTTTCTCCCTCTCTTTACTCCTTTCTCCCTCTTATCTATCCTCAGGGATCCCAATAACTCTGGTGTTCATCTTTCTGATGGAGTCGATTTCAGAGAGATATGCTTGATTTTTCCTAAAACTTTCCTTTCCAAGAGTATTAAATTCATAGTGTTGTGGTTATATGTTCTAGTGTTGATGTTCTCTCCTCTACTTTATTGAATCTACTTCTGAGGCTCTTACCTCAACATGAACTGCATTCAAACATTCAAAGTGTCACTTAGGTCCTGAGATTCTATTTGGAGTTTTTTTTTTTTCCTTTTCTTTTCTTTTGCCTCCAGTTTTACTGCTAGGGCCCAGTGCTAGCACTAAGAATCCACTGCTCCTGGTGGCCTATTTATTTTATTGGATAGGACAAAGAGAAATTGAGGGAGGAAGGAGAGATAGGGAAGGAGAGAGAAAGATAGATACCTACACACTTGCTTCACAGCTCATGAAGCATCCCCCTGCAGGTGGAGATTGGAGGCTCCCTAGATCCTTGAGCCAATCCTTGCACTTTGTGCTATGTGCCTTAATCAGGTGCACCACCATGTGCTTTGTAAAATTTTGGTAAAATAATCACTAAGTTCTTGCGCCTTAATTTTAGTTTCTTGAAGTGATTTCATAATGTTTTTTGAATTCTTATCTCTGTCATTTTTTCTAGATCTGTCTGATCATTTAGGTTTTTTGTCATTGCTGTCTATGTAGTCTCCATTTAGTGTTCTTTTTTTGTTGTTGTGCCAGCAGGAAGCACTAGGGCTAAGGTGTTGGATCTCCATTTTTATATCTTGATGGGAGGAGGAAACTTTTTTTTTAGCTTTAATATATATATATATTTTATTTAAGAAAGGATTAATTAACAAAACCATAGGGTAGGAGGGGTACAACTCCACACAATTCCCACCACCCAATCTCCATATCCCACTCCCTCCCCTGATAGCTTTCCCATTTTCCATCTCTCTGGGAGCATGGACCCAGGGTCATTGTGGGTTGCAGAAGGTAGAAGGTCTGGCTTCTGTAATTGCTTCCCCACTGAACATGGGCGAACATGGGCGTTGACTGGTCAGTCCATACTCCCAGTCTGCCTCTCTCTTTCCCTAGTAGGGTGTGTCTCTGGGGAAGCTGAGCTCCAGGACACATTGGTGGGGTCTTCAATCGAGGGAAGCCTGGCCAGCATCCTGATGGCATCTGGAACCTGGTGACTGAAAAGAGAGTTAACATATGAAGCCAAACAAATTGTTGAGCAATCGTGGACCCAAAGCTTGGAATAATGGAGAGGAAGTGTTAGGGAGGTACTCACTGCAAACTCTAGTGTACTTCTGCTTTCAGGTATATATTTTACAGTAGTTTATAGATACGTGTGAAGATATGCTCTCTCTCACAGAAACTGGTGTATATCTAGGTTTTGGGACTTTGTTAGAAAGTGAACCACCTGAGATGAAATTAGAGTATACTATGAAAGGAAACTTTAAAAAAATTTTTATTTATCAAAAGGGAACACTGACAAAAACCATAGGATAAGAGGGATACAACTCCACACAATTCCCACCACCGGAACTCCATATCCCATCCCCTCCCCTGATAGCTTTCCTATTCTTTATCCCTCTAGGAGCATGGACCCAGGGTCATTATGGGATGCAGAAGGTGGAAGGTCTGGCTTCTGTAATTGCTTCCCTACTGAACATGGGCCTTGGCAGGTTGATCCATACTCCCAGCCAGTCTCTCTCTTTTTCTGATGGGGCAGGGCTCCGGGGAAGTGGGGGCTCTAGGGCACATTGGTGGAGTCGTCTGTCCAGGGAAGTCTGGTTGGCATCAGGGAAGGGAAGTTTTATCCGGAGTCACCAGACTGGGTCAGTGACCCTGATGTCAATATATGGTCTCCATACTGCTATTGCAGCCTCTGTGGGACAATAGCATTGGAAACTCAAAAAGTGACAGTTGTAAATTAGTGAGTTTTTAGTGATTTTTTTTAACAGTTCTTTGTTGCTTAAACTGTGACCTGGAAGTGGTGCAGCTCAGCTGCCAGTCTCCCAATTTCATGCTAGCTATACCTGGTTTTAGCTATACCTGGAAACCTCTCCCTCACCCCTTTTCTGTCCACAAGCCACTCTGTACTCGCCTGTGGCTTAGCTGCTTTTTTTTTTTTGACAGTTGTTTTGTTGACTCAGACCCAAAAATGGTGTGCCTCAGCTGTTACTCTCCCAATCTGGTACGAGCCCATTTAGTCCCATGAATATCTCTCTCACATCTTTTCTGTTTACAAGCCATACATGTCTGTACTCACCTGCGGCTTGGCAAGCTTCTGAAGTAATCCTGATCATATTTTGTTTAGTTTTCAGGTGATTTTCATTGTTTTTCTTGTTGACTGGGGAGCGTGACACGCAGCTGCTGCTACTCCATAGCCACACTTCCAGAAGTCCCTCCCCCCTTTTTAAATTTATTGCCACCAGGGTTATTGTTGGAGATTGGTGTCCATACAATGAATCTACCCTTCCTTGCAGCCTTATTTCCCCCCTTTCCTTTTATTTAATATGGCTGAAAAAATTGAAAGAAGAGGGGGAGATATAGAAGGAGAAAGACATTGCTTCACTATTCCTGAAGCTTCCTCCCCACAGATGGTATTCACGAGTTTGAACCCTCATCCATGCTCATCATAATATGTGCGCCCAACTGAATGTACTATTGTCTGACCCCCTAAAATAATTTTTTAGAGAGAAAAAGAAGACATAGAGTAAAAGAGACCACAGCAATAAAGCATAAGCCTGGGCTCAAATCTGGATTATGTACATAGCAAAAGCAGTGCATTATCCAAATGAGCTATTTTGCCAACCCTAAATTAAAATCTTGAAAGGGTTTAGCCTCCCCCTACTGGACCTATATTTTTATAAATTCATATCCTTCAAAATGTAGTACTCCCTCTATGAATCGGTTGCATGAATCAAATGTAGGTCTTCATTCTTCTGAACAAAATACTTTTCCTTTTCTTACGATTATCTGAACATAAACTCTAAAATGACAGGTTTGCCTGAATTTTATTGGAATTCTCCTTAGGTACTGATATATAGCAGTTGTTTAAAAATATTTAAATGATCTCTTTCTCATGAGAAATATGACTCATTTTTACTAATTTCTTATATTTGAATGGTTTCTCATATAAAAAAGATGTCATTTAAAAATATTGGTGAACATTGCTGTTGCTCCTGTTAGCATTTGTTTATTTGTTTTGCCACCAGGACTATAACTGGGGCACAGTGCTTGCATGGCAAATTTACCCCTCTTGTTAACCACCTTTTTCCTCCTCCTCCACTTTCTCTTCCTCCTCCTCCTCCTCCTTCTCTTCCTAATCTCCTTCTCCTTCTTTTTATTATTTATTTAATAAAGGAGACATTAACAAAATCATAGAATGGGGGGGTACAACTCCACACAATTCCCACCACCCAATCTCCATATCCTATCCCCTCCCCAATACCTTTCCCATTCTCTATTCCTCTGGGAGCATGGACCCAGGGTCGTTGTGGGTTGCAGAAGGTGGAAGGTCTGGCTTCTGTAATTGCTTCCCCGCTGAACATGGGCGTTGACTGATCGGTCCATACTCCCAGTCTGCCTCTCTCTCTCCTTCTTCTTCTTCTTCTTCTTCTTCTTCTTCTTCTTCTTCTTCTTCTTCTTCTTCTTCTTCTTCTTCTTCTTCTTCTTCTTCTTCTTCTTCTTCTTCTTCTTCTTCTTCTTCTCCTTCTCCTCCTCTTTCTCCTTCTCCTCCTCCTCCTCCTCCTTCTTCTTCTCTTTTTCCCTTCCCTTGCCTTCCCTTCTCTTCTTTTATTTTCCCCTTCCCTTCTCTTCTTTTACTTTTCCCTTCCTTTCCATTCCCTTCACTTCCCTTCTATTCTTTTCTCTTTCCTTCCCTCCCCTTTCCTTCCCTCCCTTTCTCTTCTTTTCCCTCCTTTCCACTCCTCTCCCCTTTCCTTCCCTTCCTGTCCCTTTCTTTTCCTTACTTTCTTTTGACAGAGAAATTGAGAGTAAGGGGCATAGAAAACAAGAGAGAGATGCATGCAACACTGCTTCACTTCTTGTGAAACTTCCTTCCTATAGGTGGAGACCAAGGACTTG
Organism: Erinaceus europaeus; assembly: GCF_950295315.1. NCBI lineage: Eukaryota > Metazoa > Chordata > Mammalia > Eulipotyphla > Erinaceidae > Erinaceus > Erinaceus europaeus. The sequence goes on along the minus strand of NC_080165.1, from coordinate 71,539,631 downwards.
AACCCAGATCCTTAAGTCAAAAAAGATTTCTCTATGCTCTTTGTGTTGTTGATATTTAACTCTCTGGGTGCTCTTGCATCATCCTCACCTGCATTCCAGTCTGTGGCTACTTTATGAGACAGTCTAAAGATAGGAAATGAAGACAGTAGAGACCAGGATACAGTGTAATCTCAGTCAAAACCTCCAGGAGTTCAAGGTTAGAGTTGTGGAGCCAAATTTAGAGGTCTCTGTCATCTTGATTAGACAGCAAATGTCAGGGATGGGGCAGGGGCCCAACTTGTGTATTTACTGATGGTGCTCCAGTACCTACTTGAATAATTATTTTTCAGCTAATATATAGTCATTTTTATCTTAGAGAAACCCTCTATAACTTTTCTAATATTTTGAAACATTAACAAATAAAAATAAAGCCTAAAATGTCAGGGATTGAAATGCTGTTATTTACACTGAAAGTTCCTGATAATTTGTAGTCAAGCTATTCAAGGAAGTAGACTCTATAAATGGAAAATGTATTTTTCAAAGTGTTCAGCAACTTATGTTAAAGGAAAAGGTTTGCTAAAAGCAGGGCTCTGAGACCTGTGAGTCATTTGTAAGTGTTAAAAAAAGGAAAAAAAGAGGGAGCTGACAGAAACGTTTACTTTAAATTGCCCTAAAATTCAGTTTTCCTTGGTATTCCATCATAATCATTAATGCTATGAAAGTTGAAGGACTGAAACTGAAAGTTTATTACTCTGATAAACATACTTGAAGTCTACAAAAAAGGGGGGACATACCAAGAAATATCTGCCAGCATTTAATGAGATTTAGAAGAATGGTTTTATTTGGGAAAAATAAGGTAATATATTTTTTGCATTGAGTATTCATGGAAAGCCATTTATTCAAATCCCCCAAGCCCGATAAGATGGCAGTATGAATTTTTGCAGATTGGTTTATTTACATATGCCATCTTTTATTGCAAAATGAGCTGCATTCAGCTACTCTTTAATCTTTGTAATACACTCTTGAGAACATAATTTGTTTTCTTCAGAATAAAGAATTGCTCAAAATTTGGAACAGTTTATTTATCATGATATGTGAAAAATGAAACATATATTGTCTTCTGTGGGTTATTTTCTATCATTTCCAGAAGAAAGCTGATATAGCAATGTGGTAAGCAATCTACCTGGTGTCATAACATTCAGATCTTCTGGCCCCTGGCATTCATTTGACTGACAGTTTATTTAGTCTTTGTCCACTTCAGCAACATTTAGTATCCTAATTTTGTTTTTTTAACATGGAAAAGGAATCTGTAAACACAAAACTAGTTATTTGAGCATACAAGAATTACATTCCTAAAGTGTATTGTGTGTGTTCTATTGCGTTTATAGAATAACTTTCTAAAATAATTATTAGATAGACACAAATTTAAGGTGGAGGATTATCTAATTCCATCCCAGGTGGATTACTTTCTAACAAAGTCCCAAACCCTAAATATACACCAGGTTCTGTGAGAGAGGGTATATATTCACACGTATCCATAAACAAGTGCAAAATATATATCTGAAAGCAGACGTACACTAGAATTTGCAGTGAGTACCCTCCAAACACTTCCTCTCCACTATTCCAACCTTTGGGTCCATGATTGCTCAACAATTTGTTTGGATTTGTATGTTAACTCTCTTTTCAGACCCCAGGTTCCAGATGCCATCAGGATGCCGGCCAGGCTTCCCTGGACTGAAGACCCCACCAATATGTCCTCTAGCTCTGCCTCCCCAGAGACTCACCGTACTAGGGAAAGAGAGAGGCAGACTGGGAGTATGGCTCGACCAGTCAACACCCATGTTCAGCGGGGAAGCAATTACAGAAGCCAGATCATCTACCTTCTGCAACCCACAATGACCCTGGGTCCCTGCTCCCAGAGGGATAGAGAATGGGAAAGCTATCAGGGGAGGGGATGGGATGTGGAGATTGGGTGGTGGGAATTGTGTGGAGTTGTACCCCATCTACCCTATGGTTTTGTTAATTTATCCTTTCTTAAATAAAAACTAAATTTAAAAAAATAAAATAAAATAAAGTAGAGGATTAGACATAGAGGGAAAGAGACACAGAGAGAGACACCTGCAGCTCTGCTTCACATTCGTGAAGCTTTCCCAATGCTGGTGGACACCAGGGACTTGAAACTAGGTCCTTGCATACTGTAATGTGTGCACTTAACCAGGCCGGGCTAGCTTCGCGGTGGTAAACAGAGACTCAGGGACACATGGCTGGGCCAGGAAGCTGTATTTCTTTATTCACGAACAACGATTCATCAACTAACCCAAACTAATCACCACACAGATCTGTCCTGCATCCTTCTCCTCCAGGGGCCGCGCCAAGAACTCTCGAACTACTTAGCATAGGGGACGGGAAGAAAGAGAGGCATGAAACTAGCAAGGGCCAAGCCAAATCTCTCAGAGGCGGGGGTGGGGGGGAGACCAAACCAATGTGAAGCATACAACAATAATGTTTATTTAAATTTATATTTAAGAATGTAATATAATTAGCAAAATATTCCACAAATTTGCTTGAGGGTTAATACCTCTAGTAAGACTGTGGCAAATTATATGAACAAAAGTATATTTAAAAACTTATTTTACCTACAACATATTACATTGATATAGTGATGTATGAAAATACTTGGTGATTATGAAATCATAAAGATTAATACTTCAGGCTAGCATGGCCTAGATTATTTTATCTTCCATATCACTTCTTCTATGTCTATACTGTTGTCTGCCTTGCCCCAAATTACAAATAAAAATAACTAATCCTTTCCTGATAGTTCCAGAATACCTATGTAGAACTAAACCATTGTTCTGGTATTTTACTATGAAACTTTTTTTGGTTAACTTTGTTATTGTTAATAATTAATTTTGTGTGTGTGTTGTTCTACATTAAGCAGTAATAGCAGATAAAAAAAAGAAAGGTATTCTAGATTCCGCTTTTTGTTGGGATAGTCCATTAATTTGAATCTGTAGTCATCAGGCTTTGGAAAATCTAACCATTCCAGGTCAAGAACTACCCTGGCTTGCAGTTTTTTTTTTTTTAAACACATAGTACACACAAACACACATGAGATATTTTAAGATAGCATTTAGTTTTCAGTAGTCACATGGCAATCAGTAAGCTGAATTCAACTCTTTCAAGTTTCTGTTTCTTAAGTCTAAAGCTATTCAGTTCTTCAGATGTATACATTCTTAATTCTTAGTGGTGACATACCCCATTTTCCCAAGTAGCACATACTATTGTGTTTTAAAACGTTCCCTTCTGTGTACTTATATGTGCCTCTATTCACATTCTCAGACACACTTTGTTTACCTTCTGCTGTCCCAATGCGATGTGGTTTCACAGCTGGCATTGCCTTAGGTCTCACTACTAAGCTGTGCAATGCAATCTCTCCTCTGTCTTTCATATACTTTCTATTCTGGGAACCTGATGGGATGTGTTTGGGGAATATCTCCACCTCATTATGAAGCCAGAAGCTCAGACATCTTACTTTTCTGGGACTCCCATGACCATGGGAGGAGCAAATCTGATTTTGCTATTAGTATTTTCATTGTACAGTGAGTCACTGTATTTGTTATTTCAAAATAAAAGAGTTTGCCACATAACTAGAACTGTGCCCTAGCTGTAAGGAATTTTAGAAAGCTTCCAGGAAATGTTGGAGTGGGGATTAAATTAATGTCAGCTTCTCCCACTTATACAGATTCAGAAGTTCCTTTAAAACAGATCTGTTTTACTGTTTACTGTTGCCTGTAAAACATTAATCCTCCAATAAAGAAATAAAAAATAAATAAAGTGTGAACCTCAAAAAAAAAAAAAAAGAATCTGGGCAGACTCAAGGACGCTCTCAAATTGGAGGTCACTCTCCTCTATCAGAAGACAGCTATGCTCACCACTACACTACCAATGTACTTTCCTCTATTATCAAACTAAAAATCTAGCAGACACATTTTCTTCTAGGGAAAGGTATGAGGTATCTTTTTCTCAGCTTTTATTTATCTCTGTACCTCTCAATACTGTTGAAAATCATGCTTTATGGAGGAAGGCACCCAAATCTCATTTCACTTCCCTAAATTTGAACTGTAAAGGAACTCTTGGGGGCCTAGGCAAAGGCCCAGTGTCAGTATGGGCATCAGATTTTCCAAAATGAAATAGAATGTTGCAAGACTGTAAATTGGTACCTGATCCTGTTGCAAAGACAAAAGAAGAAAGGTGGTTCTGGGGCTCTGTTTCTGATGCAAATCTGTGGGGAAACGTGTGCCTTAGGGAAGGGTTTTGTGAGTAAGCAGAAGGAGGAGTGACTTTTTCAGAATTTCACCCTATTGTGGCTACCTAGCTTTTTGAGTTTAACTCCAGGAAACATAGTTGTACTTTGTACCTTTGATTATACTGGACTAGTTATTCTTAAAGTTTAGACTATGTAAAAACTACTAGGAACTCTGTCGTAATGCAAACTCCTATGTTCTTTCTCAAAGTTTTATTTACAGTGGCCTAAAATAGGGCTCAGGAATATGTTTATTTCGCCATTTCATCATAGGTGCCTTTCATTTGGGTGGTCTGCGGTGGAGAGTCCCCGTGATTTTAATATTCCCCCTTTTCACAGGCGGGTATAACCTGCTTACAGCTCAGTGCATCTGACATCAGTAAATTTGATTAATGTAAGATGATGTAGGTTTTCCATTCTTCCTCTTCGAAGCTCTTCCTTCTCATTCCCCTCGGACTATAAGACACTTTGCTGTTGTCCTTCCAAGTAGAATGGATTTGAGAGACATTGCTCTGTCTTTCTTGCTTTGTTGAATTCTATGTAAGCCTTTTCTCTCTCTAATCATGAAGAAAATGTGCTTAACTTCAACTATGCATTAAGAGTATGCACCTAAATTGAACCTTTATGTAGAAGGGATATTTTAAGAAACACTTTTCTGCCATAGGGTTAGCCTGGAAACTAAGAAAAGTGTTGACAGGTTGAACGTTGACAGGTTGAACCATACTCCCAGCTTGTCTCTCTCTTTCCCTAGTAAGGTGGGACTCTGGAGAAGCAGAGCTCCAGGACACATTGATGGGGTCATATGTCCAGGGAAGTCTGGTTGGCATCATGCTGGCATCTGGAACCTGGTGGCTGAAAAGAGAGTTAACATATAAAGCCAAACAAGTTGTTGACTAACCATGAACCTAAAGGCTAGATTAGTGCAGATGAAGAGTTGGGGCAAGGAGTCTGTTTTGTAGATAGCTAGTAGGCATATTTTAGTTATCCATCTTTCTGGTCCTTTTTCCAGCCATCACTCATCTCCCCAGACAATAACTAGGATCCTCCTGCATATCAGATTTCAGGCTTGGGGGGGAAAAACGAAAGAAAATAAAACCTAGCATAGCCACAGGCCCTTTGGAATATTAACTAAAATATGCCTACTAGTGGATCGATATTCTATGGAAAAGCCAGTAAATGTCACAGAGGGTAGGCAACTGAAATCAGACGTAGGAATCTCAAGAAAGTACATTATGTGAATAATAGAGAAGAAGAGAAGAAAATTATCTTATTAGTAACTGTGATGCTTTATTCCTCTGGCAATAGGAAGTGGTAGTCAAAAATTGTGTAATACAGCAATTTATTCCTTTGTGAAAATTAGAGTATGAAGAAAATGGTGCCCACTGACAGCATTAGCCAAAAAATGCCTCCCTTACCTTACCATTTCCTTTTTGGTGAAAAGGAAACAAAACAATGTTGTAGCTTTCATTTGCATCAAACACTTACTACATGTTCCTTACTAGGTCATGCATAATTTCACCATTCTATTCTGTGACTTCTATATATGTGTATGTATATATATATATATGTATGTATATATATATATATATATATATATATATATATATATATATATACATACACACACACACACACACACACACACACACACACACACATATATATATATGGAGAGAGATACCATAATACCAAAGCTCCCACCACCCAGTGCCATAGTATTCCTATGAATTATCTTAGAGTCATGAATTCAGGCCTTTTACATGGTAAGGTAGGTTCCCTACTAGGAAAGCTGCCTCACAAGAAAATCAGTGAATTTTTAAGCACCGTAAGTCTTTCTTATAATGATTTCTGTATCACAAAAATTAAAATTGATGTTCAGAGAACTTATGTAACTTCCCCACAGCTACTTTGGGTCTTGGATTTGAATTTATTGGCATCAGTACCAAAACTCTGTATTTAAATAGTATACTAAAATTTGTAATTCACATTTTTTTTTAATATTGGGAAGAACTTAGAGATCATCTGATTCTGTTTTTAGCCCTTTCTGTTTCTGGCACATTTCAGGCAATGATGAAATGTTTGATGTTCTGTAGTCCAGGTCCCCTGAGATAGAGCATAGGTTCACACGTGCCCTTAAACTAGGGGAAAAATATATACCTGGAAGCAAAAGTACACAAGAGCATGCAGGGAATACACCCCAACACTTCATCTGCACTATTCCAGTCTTTAGGTCCATAATTGTTCAACAGTTTGTTTGGCTTTGTATGTTAACTCTCTTTTTCAGCCACCAGGTTCCGGATGCCAGCAAGATGCTGACCAGACTTCCCTGGACAGATGACCCCACCAATGTGTCCTGGAGCCCCACTTCCCCAGAGACCCACCCTACTAGGGAAAGACAGAGGCAGTCTGAGAGTATGGATCGACCAGTCAATGCCCATGTTCAGCGGGAAAGCAATTAAAGAAGCCAGACCTTCCACCCTCTGCAACCCACAATAACCCTGGATCCATACTCCCAGAGAGACAGAGAATAGGAAGGCTATCGGGAGGGGATGGGATATGGAGATCAGGTTATGGGAATTGTGCGGAACTGTACCCCTCTTATTCTATGGTTTTGTTAATGTCTCCTTTCTTAAATAAAAAAAAAGATGAATGAGTTGAGAGATGTGATTAAAAATATTAGAAAAAATATGATGCTAGTTAACTACAAAAAGGAAGAGATGATTTTCTTTTTTTCTTTGCATTTATATCTGACTCTTTCTTAAAATATAATTATTACTTCTGTAATAAATCTTACATTCCTTTCTGGAAAAAATATTAACATCAATTTTATTGGGAGTGGTTTATAGTACAGTTGTTGGTACACAGGTACAATTTCTTATATCACCATGGTAGATGTCTGCAAATCACTCTCACTCCCAGCTTAGGTCTTTTTCCATTACCAGGTACCAGAACCGGAATTCTCCTCCACAAATCACCCCTCTTTCTGTCCTTCTTCACTAAAGTCCTTTGCCTTGGTGCAATATATCCTACCACTTAAGTTTTACTTTGTGATTCTCCTTTCTATTCTGCTTTGTTGAATTCTACCCATGAGTGAACACCCCGTATTTATCCTTCTCTTTCTAGCTTATCTCACTTAACCATGATTCCTTCAAGCTATCTCTAAGATTAGGTGAAAAAAGTGACTTCATCAGTTTTAATCACTGAGTAATAAGTATTTCATCATGTATATATACCACAACTATCTTAGCCACTCCTCTGATGATTTATCTTTACTTTTATCACATTTATTGTTTTCCACTTCATTTTAAAATTATTGTTCTACTCTATAGAAAAATACTCACTGACTCATCTAATATAGTGAAAAAAATAGAAATGTTTTAGTCATGTACCCTGACTCACAAAATGGAAAATTAAAACCCTAATTAGAAATGGCACACAATATTGCAACTTTTAATTTACTGATTTTTAAAAATGTTTCTTCTGTTTTATTTATTTATTTTTAATTTATTTATTTTCCCTTTTGTTGCCCTTGTTGTTTTCTATTGTTGTTGTAGTTAAGGATGTCATCGTTGTTAAATAGAACATAGAGAAATGGAGAGAGGAGGGGAAGACAGAGAGGGAGAGAAAGATAAGACACCTGCAGACCTGCTTCACTGCCTATGAAGTGATTCCCCTGCAGGTAGGGAGTTGGGGGCTTGAACCGGGATCCTTACGCCAGCACTTGTGCTTCGCACCAAGTGCACTTAACCCACTGTGCTACCACCCGACTCCCCTTAATGTCTCTTCTTTCATTATCTGCTGCTGGCTCAAGCCAGAAAATACACAGCAACCTATACCACACATGATATTATTCTAAATGATCCATAAATAGTAAAAACATAAGTAAACATAAGGTCGTAATAATAAATATAGTTGCTAGACATATTAAAATAAATATTTATGGCTGAAGCCTATAACTTCATTCAAATAAATGAAAACCAAATAAAAATATTCTTTACCAGTCAGATTATTGGAGCTTTGTTTAGGTAAGGTCAGGGGAAAAGATGTGAAAATCAGTTAATTTTATAGAAACTCATTGCCCTAGGCCCTTACTTATATTTGTGTAGGGAAGATAATATTTCTTTATTATTCTCAACAAATAGATAAATAAATGGTAAGCTCCTTTTAAATGCATTAATACTTGTTACCACAAGAAAAAAATCAGATCATTGTATTTATGAAGTGGTTAGTAGAATGATTTGCTCAGCTAATTTTTAAATAACTAAACATGGTATTGAAAATATATAATTTTAAAACTGGGGCCCTTAAGTTGTACTCACTTAAACAATCCAAAAGGATAGATTTGTGGTTAGTTAGGCTAAGATTTGATTTCAGTGTCACTCCAAATCCTTCTTGTCATTCTGGAATTCTAGCTGCACTAGATCTGCTAGAATTTCCATACTAAATTTCTCTCTTCATCACTCAAAAGCCAATGTCCTCAAAATAATCAAGTACAAACCATTCCCTCTCCATATATTTTCCCTCAGCCTTGGAATTTTTTTTATCCTGTTCAGTGACTGTTATTTTCATATTCCCACATTTAGGAGACAAGCACATATGAAAATCAGAGACCAGGCAGTGGTGCATCTTGTTTAGGGCATACATTAAAATGTGCAAGGACCTGGATTCAAGGTCCCAGCCCTTGCCTGCAGGGGTCGGGGGGGGAGAGCTTCATGAGCAGTAAAGCAGTGCTTCAGGTGTTTCTCTGTCTCTCTATCCCCCTTCCCTCACGGTTTCTCTATGTCTTGTCAAACAAAGAAAATAATTATAAAAAAATATTGACCTAAGCTTTTTGTTTCTCTCTCTTTCTTACTGAACGAATAGTTCCTTGAGAAAAATCACTTAAGTCGATTTTCTTGTGACACATTCTATTTAAGCATCAAGTACTGTGAATAGACCATCTTTTGTTTGACTTCTGTGCTGAGGCAGTCTAATGTTTCTGCACTTACCGACTGTTGGTGGGCAAATTACACTGTGAACTCAAATTCGCCACCTAGTGGTCATCAGAAATAACTTCTGTCTTGACCTTCCGAGGACATAAGTTTTTCTTAGACTTTTTTTTCTAACTTGTTCCCAGGAAGCAATTGTTAAAAAAAAAAAAAAAGTTCTTTACTTTACCATGTTCATATGCAATGTATAATACTCATTTAAAATTAGATGTTATTTTAATGTAATATTTTAGGCTACACTGCAATCTCATTTCACTTAAACACAAGACCTATGTAATAGCCACAGGATAACTGTAGCAATATTCAGATCTAAATATGCACTGGAGCACTTTTGTTAATAGAATCACCTTCATTATGCAGTAAAGGTTTATCTAAACTCACCTAAACGTTTGTTTTTCTGGGCTAGCACCATTTGAACATTTGCCATGTATTTACTTGGGTTCTGTAAAGTACAAATTGAGTTGTTTTCACCCTTCTGGGAATTGTATCTTTTACTCAAAGGGAGATGAATATTTCTACACTTCTGTGACTTCCTGAAAGTTTTATGTAGATCTAGTTTCTCTTACTTGGAAAGTGTCTGGAAAATTATCACGTTTTTAAAAAAATCTATTAAAATATTTATTTATTTCGTATAGAGACAGAGAGGAATTGAGAAGAAGAGAAAGAGAAGGAGAGAGAACTAGAGACACCTGCAACACTGCTTCACTGCTTGTGAGGCTTCTCCCCACTCCACCCACCCCCACCACTGCAGGTGGAGACTTGCAGCTTGATCTCTGGTCCCTGTGCGTGGTAATTTGTAGTACTCAGCTGGGTGTGACATCACCTGGCCCCTGAACATGACATTTCAGTTAAAGTTTCTTGTGTGTGGTGCTTCTAGCTAGAGGTCTGTTCATTTAAGAAAATATCATTTAATACTCCTAGTAATCTTTTCATAAAGAAACTATAATTAGTATGTTCAGTTTACAGATATGAAAATCAGCAAAGTTACATAAATTCTTTAAAATGTAAATAAGTATTGGGAGACAACCTTATGCTCCAACAATCCCTTTTTGTTGTTGTTGTTTTATTGTGTTTTACCCTATTGCCCCCAGGGTTGTTGGTGGAGCTCGGTGCCAGCACTATGAATCCATTACTCCTGGTGGCTATTTTTTCCATTTTTATTTTTAATTGAATATGACAGAGAGAAATTAAGAAAGGAGGGGAGATAAAGAGGGTGAGAAAGATAAGACACCTGTAGACCTGCTTCACCGCTCATGAAGCAGCTCCTCTCAGGTGGGGAGCAGGAGCTCGAACCCTGGTCCTTGCACTTGATAATATGTGTGCTTAACCCGGTATGCCACTGTCCATCCCCGCTATCCAACAATCTCTATGTAACCCACCACATTATTTTGCCTCCTTCATGAATGTATACAAATTTGGAACTTGGCTATTGGCAAATATATGCCAATTCCTCAGCTAAACTCAGTCTTGACAGTTAATTCAGCCAAAAAGCCTTTGAAGACAGTTTTTCCAGATAAGACGTGAAGTGTCAAAAAGATCTTGGTTAGGACAATTGTATATTGTCACCTTTCACCCAGGGAGAGCAAGTGGGAACCTTACCCTGGAAGAGCATATGGCAACAGGATGTGGTGTCCTTGGCTGAGGTTTAATCAGTGGGCAGTGACCATAATAGAATTCTTTTAAAAAATATTTTATTTATGAGACTGAGTGCGGCGCACCTGGTTGAGCACACGTTACAATGCGTAAGGACCCGGGTTTGAGCCCCCAGTCCCCACTTGCAGGGGGGAAAGCTTTGCGAGTGGTGAAGCAATGCTGCAGGTGTCTCTCTGCCTCTCCCTATCACTCCCTTCCCTCTAGATTTCTGGCTATCTCTATCCAATAAGTAAAAAAATAAAGATAATAAAAATATTTTATTTATTAGTGAGAGAGGAGAAAGAGTATCCTCGTAAATGTGCTACTGGGGATCAAATTCAGGACCTCTTATTTTTTTATTGAGAAGATTAATGCTTTACAGTGCTGACATAGGTATATAAGTACAATTTCATAACCTCTCCCCATTATATAATTTGATTATGAGCCAAGACCCCACAGTTCTCTTCCACCCTTCTCTCTCCCTTTTCCCCTGAGTCCTTTGCTTTGATGCAATACACCATGCCCAGTCCATGTTTCCTTTTGTGTTATCCTTCGCTGTCAATTTATTATGTCCTGCTTACATGTTATTTGGTGTTTGTTCTTCTCTTTTTGGCTTATCTCACTTAAAGTGATGTCTTCTAGTTCCATCCAAATTGACTCAAAGGCAATGACTTTATCATTTTTAACAGTTGAGTAATATTTTATCCGGTACATTAACCACAACTTTTTAAGCCACTCATTTGTCATTAGACATCTGGGTTCATTAGTTCATTAGTGGCAGATCTAGAATTAGAATTCAAAATTCCTGACTCACTTTTTAAGATCATCATTATTTTTTTTTAACTTATTGAACAATCAGCCATCAAGAGGGTAGGGGGATATATATGGAGAGAGAGAGAGAGAGAGAGAAAGAGAGAGAGAGAGACCTGCAGCACTGCTTCACCTCTCATAAAGCTTTCCCCCTGCAAGTGGGGACCAGGGGCTCATACCTGGTTCCTTGCACATTGTAACACGTGTTCAACCAGTTGCACCACCACCCAGCCCCATCACTTTATAAATAATATTGTATTATCTCCCTATCTGAATTGTTACATGAATACTGAAACAATGCTGTCATTTATCTTTTCTGGAGTAACATGCAGTAGGGAATTAATATATAATTAAATACATTAATATATTATTCAATATCACTTCACTATCATTTTGTATCTTATAATATTTTGATATGAGTTAGGTGATAAACTGACTGTGCATTGCTAGAACCAATAAACTTAAGGTAGACAACATTGTTAACAATGCTTTCCTGGGAGTCGGGTGGTAGCGAAGCAGATTAAGCGCATGTGGCGCACAGCCCAAGAACCAGAGTAAGAATCCTGGTTCGAGCCCCTGGCTCCCCACCTGCAGGGAAGTCACTTCACAAGCAGTGAAGCAGGTCTGGAGGTGTCTATCTTTCTCTTCCTCCGTCTGTCTTTCCCTCCTCCATTTCTGTCTGTCTTATCCAACAACGATGACAACAATAATAACTTCAAGGGCAATAAAAGGGAATAAATAAATAAAATACTTAAAAAAAAGAATGCTTCCCTATATTGCTTTTCTGCTGGTATAGAACTGTCATATTGTATTTTTCATCCATTACTCTTATATTATATATCATTGACCTGTAATTAACTCTTGTTCCATTTAATAATAGCATTATTTTATTCTTATTTAAAGTAACTAATATATGCACAGTACCTTCTCATTTATGAAGGTCTTTTACGTGCATTATCTCGTTATATCTTTATAATGTTCCAACCAAAACAAGTGGGAGAGGTAGACACAAATCTCCAGTTTGCAGACTGAAAATCAAATTACTAAGAGATTATGTGTCACAACTAGTTAGCCAGTATTCAATTTTCTTTACTCCCTAGACCAGTGTTAATGTCTGAATCTCTCTTGTGATAGTTGTTGCCCTGTAGTGGGTTCCAGAATCCCCTAGGGAGCTTATTCAGCACAGATGGTTGACCCCACTGCTATAGTTTCTGATTCAGTGGGTCTGGTCTAGGATCTGAAAATTTGCTTTTCCAGCACAGTGGCAGGTGATGTTGTTGCTACTGGTTTGGGAGTGTTCTTTGAGAACCATGCTTCTATAGTTTTGCCTTTGTATCTTTAAGTATTTGGCAGGTAATCAATCCCTCATCTGCAAAACTGAAATCCAAAAAGTGCTGAACACTGAACCTTTTTTTCCTGAAGTTTAGCACAATTGCATTTGGCAGTAAAGTCAACATGAACTGGGATGAGGGTATTTATAGTTTACCTTTATCCCTTGGTGTGACTGTTCATAGTTTGCTGTGGAAATTATTAATATGCTGGATTACAGAGGATGCTCTAGATTTTTCTGGCAGAGGGGTGTAATGCCAAACACACATGGTCATTCTTTTTAGAATCTGAAAAAGTTGGAAATTCAAAAACATATCTAGTATCCAAAGATTTCAGATAAGGGACTATAAGTTGTTAATAATCTAACAAAAATAATGTGTTCCTTGCTTGTGATGCTGTGTGTGGGGGGAAACTGTTGCTTTTGTTTAACCTCAAAAATGTACAAAATTTAATTTGCCATATACCTTTTTAAGACATCTTTTCAGAAGATTTTCTTGAAACATTTCTGTCCGTCAACTGCAAAAGTTGCCAAAAACTGCTGCAATCTGCCAAACTGCTAGAAAAAAATGTTAGCAACCATTACCCCATTCCTAGGCAAAAGCTAAGAATGCTGTTATCTAAAAATAATTATTTCTGAAATGTAATTACATTTTGCAGAGATACCATCAATAACAGCGTTCATTCCTTTGACCATACTCTATAAAAACCTTCTTATACCTGGGAAGAAAAGCCTCATGGATTCAGGTTAGTGCAAACAGGAAGATGAGAGCTTAGTATTTTTATTTAATAAGATGTCAGGCTTAAGTGGTGAGACAATTATTCACCTATCCAAAACATCATTTCATTTAAATGAGAATGCTGCTTAATGCTTTTATAAAATCATAAAAAACCAGATTCATCAGTGAGCAATAACACATACTGTAACTGGATTACATGAAATTGCCTGAGCTAAAATGAGTTACAGAGGGGAAAAAAGATTTTAAGCCCTCAAAATTAATTTATCTGGAGCTTGAAATTTTATGTTTTTTCCTAGAATTGCTGGGGTTCTGCGGCAGTGATGTAACTATATTCCTTGACTGTATTCTCCAGAAGCCTCTCTCCTCAAAAGTGCTCGAGAAACCCCCAAACAGGTGTTCTTCTGCACAGACTGAGAGATTATGTCCAGAGAGTTCCCAGGAGCAGTCAGTCAGCTTCTGGTTCCCAGTAACAGGGAGGCATTCCACTTTCTGTGTGTTCAGGTCCAACAGGCTTTATGAACTGCAGGGCCGGAAGCTCCCCCACCCCAGCCCGCCCCCTTACACACACACACACACACACACACACACACACACACACACACACACACACACACACACAAACACACACACACACACACACATACACACACACACACACACACACACACCCCTATCCTTTGGGAGACTAATGTCTACCAGCTTTCTAAGTCTCGGTTGATTGACTTCTACTTTTTAGGTCCAGGTATACTCTTCAAATAGGCCCAAAATTAGTTTGATTGCTGAATCATATCAAACTTGAAAAAATCATTATGCCACATTGGCAACAGTACTCTGAGAGGCATGTTTTGTTTATCAGGTCGTTATTCTAGTCAAAAGATCATTCTCATTGCAGTTTCAGGACTCTCTACACAGTGTCTGCAGTATGTTGCATTTGGTGTACTTGGAACACCAGAGTATTACTTACCTATTCAATTTAAACAAAAATAATGTTCTTCTCTATTAACACTGCAAGAAAACTAGTTTACAAAATATCTTCTCAGTGGGACAAGGTCATATAAAAGAGTGCACAAATCACCATGCAAGAGTCCTCGGGTGCACACCCGTGCTCCCCACCTACAAGTGGGGAAAGTAGAGTCACTACTTCAGGTGTCTTTCCTCTCTGTCTCTCTTTGTTTCTCCATTTCTCTCTGTCTTCTACCTTTTATCTATGTCCATTGGGAATGGTGGAACCATGTAGGCACCAAAACCGAGTGATAACCCTGATGAGGAAAATATGTGTGTATATACATTTATGCACTGTATACACATATATACATATACACACAGAGAAAATTCATGCCAACTTTGAAAGAACTGTTGACTCTGGGTTCATTGTCTTCAAAGAGGAACAAGATTTCAGATACTCTGGTTGAAAGAGTTGTACACTGTCCAGCAGGGCAACTGCAGCACAACCTATAACTCCAGGAGCTTCCTGCTCCATGTGACTGGTCATGCAGTGTACAACCTGAACAACTAAATGTAATTCTTTATAGAATCTCATACTCTGCAAATAAGTATTCTGAGAATACAGGACTCATCAAACCATCATCAGCTTCATACATTATAAGTTGTATAGACTTTATATAAACCCAGGCTATTAATGATCCTATAAAGCCTGCATTTCCATCTGGATAAGATCATTATACCAGAAGACTAGATCTCAAGTCCAAGCTGTAGAATGATGCTAATAATATCTCCTACTGCTTTTTGAGTGGCTTTAGGCCAGGTATTCATTAGCTAGTGCTGAGGAGCCTCCTGTTACAGTTGTCAAAGCTGAGTAATATTTAAGTTGTCTTTAGCACATTCCACTCCCTCTCTCTTGTTTACTGTCTCATAAGAAACCATTTATAAATGACAGGCTTGACTGTGTATAAACAAATCTTGAAACCCATGGCATCTATGAGGCATCATGATTACCAATTGGATGGCCATCCGCTTGATTGCAAGAAATTAACTAATCAGTCAGAAAGCTAGGACTACCTGCTATGCTGCTATGGTAGATACACCATAGCAAATATGGGGACACAAATAGTTATAGAAGCAGCTGACATTTTCTGAGTGCCATGCATTACATATGTGGTTATTTTTAATCCTACAAATTTATGAAATTACTGTAAGCATCTCTGTTTTCTAAATGAGGAAATTATGGTTTAGAGCAAGTAGAATAACCCAATGTCATAAAATAACCACATGGGGTTTTGTACTAACACTCTGAATTCTAGTACTCTACTTTTTTTTTCCCCTACCAAACATCCCTGACTAGTCAGGATTTATCTCTCATAAATTTTCTATAGTGGGTGACATAACTTGATTTTGTTTGTTGACTGTCATTTGCAGGGCTTCACTGCTTCAGATCAACTTTTTGAGAAAAAGATATATATATATATATATATATATAGATAGATAGATAGATAGATAGATAAGAGATAAATATATCTCTTATAAGATATATATATAAAAGATATATATATATATATATATATATATAGATAAGAGATGAGAGTTTTATATATATATATATAGATAAGAGATGAGAGTTGAGAGCATGGAACCATTTCTCAGTATTGTAGTCCTCCCAGATGTGGAGTTGGAGCTTGAAGCAGGGGAATGGCAAAACAGGATTGTTCTAGGTGAATGTCTTCCCAACCCCTGATATAATTTTAGATAAATACAAATGTTTCATAACAAGCAGGAAGTAGGATCCTTATTTATGCTAAATCGTATTGATGGTGCAAATCTAGAGTGACTTCAAGAGACATTTTGCCCTATTAGCTAGGTTCTGCAAGAAAAGGAGAGAGAGAGAGAGAGAGAGAGAAAGAGAGAGAGAGAGAGAGAGAAGAAAGAAAGGAAGGAAGGAAGGAAAGAAGAAAAAAAACAGCTGTTTTTTTTCCTTGGTCTGATGGTATTCTCCAGCTAATTAATAAATAACTGCACCAAGTTCCTGCTTTTTACTCGAGGCTAAACTTCACAGATGACTCACCCTGATGGTTCCACTGGGAATCATGTTACTTCAATTCAGTCATGTAAGAAAGCATTGTGGAATCTTTCCTACTGCCCGGATGGGGTATGACTGACTCTGAACATTTTCCAAGCTAAAGTCATTTCCATTAAGATCCTTGGAGGAACTCTCTGGGGTCTTAATTAAATCCTTGAACAAGTTTTTAAGGAGCATCTAGTCTTCCTCTTGAACATTCCAGTGACTTTGTGGGGAGACTCCCCTGAGAATTCCAGACGTGTGTGTCAGTCAGTCAGTTAGTCCCTCTGTGTTCAGGAGAGACTGTTATTTCGCCCTCCCTCTTATTTAGATGTCAACTCTTTCTGGAGATCTAGTCTTAGGCCTTCTGCTATTAGAGTGTGGATCTCCAACTCTGAAGAAGAAGCATCAAGGAAAAATCATCTAGAGGTCATGGCTTCCCAGCTCTGCCTTACACATACTGTAATTCTCTCTTTGTTTAAATTTAGAGCTCCAGAAAGCAGCAGGTTCTGAAGAGGAACTTTTCCTCTTGTGGATCCCCCCCAACATGTTCTGAAATACAGTCATATAAAAAGCACATCTCTTTCTGCAGTATTGATTGTAATGGAGAACAGTATCTAGCCTAGGACTAGATGCCCTGTACAACTTTTCACATGGGCAGCTGCTTTTAAAAGTTAATTTCACTGCGGGGGTAGGGAGAAGTTGGAAGGGGGAAAAACAAAACTTTAGTTTTGTTGAAGGTATTTTTTTTCTTTCTCCTTTCTAGTAAGATATCATAGTTGTCATATTTTCCTTTCTTTCTTTTTTCTTTTTTTTAGCAAAGAAGTCAGAGTCCTGGTGATGGTACATCTTTATGATCTGCTAGCCCAACATTTATGGGTTTAGCATTATTCTGTGATTCATTATCAATATTCTAGGGGAGGGGGTTAGAAGAAGGGTAGGAATAAACATTTTAAGTAAAAAATTAAGTAAAAATTATGAGTGTTGACTGCACCAAGCATTTTTATATGTATGTGTGGGGGTGGGGTATGGAGTTCACACAAAGTTGAATTACATATAAGTTTATGGAAAGACAGATCTCATGAGTATACAAACAACATACTGAACTGCCTGCATTTAGTTCCTCTTTGGGGATAGTACCAATGGTTTGTGAGCAGAGAGAAGCATGGAATCTTCCCTGTGAGGAATTGACACTAATTATAGATAATGGGGCATTAGACTTAGACATTGGGAAGCAATCAAGATACGGACACAATAGGTACAATGTCAGAGAATAAACAATTTTAATGACTGAAAAAAAAGATTAAGAGGAGATGTTCATGACCTGTGGAATTCACACTTTACTTTCACTAAGTTTTATTGACACAGCCACACCTATTTTTATATATATCAATTATTGCTTTTACCCTGCATTGACAACATTGGGTCATTTTAACAGAAAATGTATAGAAGCAACCCAGATGTCCAACACTAGATGAGTGGCTAAGAAAGTGTGGTATGTATACACATTGGAATACTACTCAGCTATTAAAAATGGTGATTTCACCATTTTCAGCCCATCTTGGATGGAGCTTGAAGGAATCATGTTAAGTGAGAAAAGTCAGAAACAGAAAGATGAGTATGGGATGATCTCACTCATAGGCAGAAGCTGAAAAACAAAATCAGAAAGAGAAAACACTAAGCAGAACTTGGACTGGAGCTGGTATATTGCACCTAAATAAAAGACTCTGGGGTGGGTGGGGTGAAGGATTCAAGTCTTGGAATATTATGGTGGAGAACCTAGTGGGGGTTGTATTGTTATATGGAAAACTGGGAAATGTTATGTATGTACAAACTATTGTATTTACTGTTGACTATAAAAGTTTAATCCCCCAATAAAGAAATTTTAAAAAAGAAGGAAAGAAAAAGGATTGAAATGTTTAGCTTAGCTTATTATTTCCTATTTCCTTTTGCTTTGAGTCTGCCTGAGAGAAGCTGGAATTCTCGTCTACCCTTTTTATTGTCTTACCAAGACAAGCAAACTGCCCTGTTTGCTCAGCTCTGCTTGTAAGAGTAACTCTGGTCAGCCCCTTTTGGTTGTCATTTAAGCTGTTTAGCTTATATTAAACTATTATCTGTGAGTAGTAAGTGATCATTTGACTACTATCTTCACTTGCTGATTTTATCCACCTAATTGTTTAGAACCAAGAATATTTTTGGACACCACAGTTGATTCTAAATTTAAACAAGAGCTTCCAGAAATTACTGCTTAGTGCAAAAACACTGTAAGAATCATGCATTCATAGTAGGGTGGGGCTCTGAGGAAGTGGAGCTCCAATACACATTGATGGGGTTGTCTGTCCAGGGAAGTCTGGTCAGCATCTTGCTGGCATCCGGAACCTTGTGGCTGAAAAGAGTTAACATACAAAGCCAAACAAATTGTTGAACAATCATGGACCTAAACACTGGAATAATGCAGATGAAGTGTTGGGGGGGTGTTACCTGCATGCTTTTGTGTACTTCTGCTTTCAGGTATATATTTTTCCCCTACTTTATGGGCATGGGTGAACCTACGCTCTGTCTCAGGGGACCTGGACTATATCTATGTTTGGGGACTTTTATTGGGGAGTGGAACATCTGGAATGGAATTAGAGAATACTATGAAAGGAAAGTTCTCACCCGAGTGATGAAGCTGAAGGGTTGTCATTCCACACCTGAAGTCTCTGGACACAGTCTGAAGTAAAGCATGCTGGGGTGGCACTCGTTGTGTTGATTGGGTTGTGATCCGTGGATGCAATATTATTTGATTTGAATTGAGAGCAGCATGCAGAAAAGTGGGACCCACCCTAAGGTTCCAGGACTGGGGGGAAATATAGGCTTTATAGTGGAAATGTGAGGTTCCTGTTGTCTTAGGGCTCAAGAAGACAATGGATAGTTATTGTTATCATCACATTATTTGGTGATAGGGTTAACTTTGGAAAGTCCCTTTGATAGGGTTTGGGGTATAATACCCAGCATCTTGTATATAGCTGGATTGACCATTCAATGCCCATGTTCAGTGGGGAAGCAACTACAGAAGCCAGACCTTCCACCCTCTGCAACCCACAACAACCCTGGACCCATACTCCCAGAGAGATAGAGAATGGGAAGGCTATCAGCGGAGGGGATGGTATATGGAGATCGGGTTATGGGACTTGTGCAGAATTGTACCCCTCTTATTCTATGGTTTTGTTAATGTCACCTTTCTTAAATAAAAAAAAAAGAAAGAAAAAAAAGAATCATGCATTCATAATTAAAATAGTAGAATTGGTCCCAACTTGCTTACCTTCTCTTTCATATTTTGTTCAAATTAATTCTTTAACATTTGGACCACATCCTTTGAGAGGTTCATGAAAAATGCAACCCCCTTTACAGAAATATGCATTAACATATCTTTAATATGATATCAGGACCTGCATGTATTCCTTTACAGACCTACTTTTACTGCCCTTGAGCATTCATGTATCTCAGGTAATACCCCTGAATTACCCTCAGAAAATTTTTCACTGAGTAGTAAATATAAACCAGATAAGAGAGAAGCCTGTATGATGCAGGCATGCAGTGCTAAAGGTGGGTGGTTTGGTGGTTAATAGCAGTGCCCTAGGAAATGTATGCAATAAGGAGAGTAAGCAATGTATTGAGTTGGGTATTGATTAAGTTCTGAGGATATTGCAGAGGTGACAGTTCAGAGCTTCTGTCAGTAAAGATTATGGCATGAAACACAATCATTCAGACCATTTATATTAAGCAACCTTAATGAAGAGACTCTCCACTGAAAATGCAGCTAGTGTTAAGATAACTAACTAGACTGTTAAAGCATTCAGAGGCTAGTGCCAGTGGAAGATGCTACCAATCTTGAGGTCAAAGAGACATGGAGGAGAAACAGAATTAATAGATCTAATAAGAGATCAGATATTCTGCGAAGAGGGTGCTATAGTTAATGCAAAAATACAAACATAGCCCCCCCCCCCCCCAGAAGCCAGAAATCATGGCACCTGAAGGGAGCCAGGGGACAGTTTCTTGGGGACACAGAGAAGAGAAGAGGTTGAATATTGGTGGTAATCAGAAAATATCCAGGATAGAGGATAAAGCAACATGGTGGTCTGAGAAGCATGCATAGGTGCTGGGAAAGTACTTCTGGGTTTGTTCAAAGTGTATAGACTAGATATATGTGCTGAGTACCAATTTTGGAAGGAAAGCAATCTGAGTGTGGAAGAACAAACTCCTAAGAGGGCATTTACATACAAAAACATCATCTACTTCTACTTTAGACTGAAAGGTAGTTTGTTTTTTAGTTGTATATCTGAATATAATATGTAATTTAGAGTGGAGAATAGAGAAACTTATTTTTTTTTTGAACCAGCTGAATTTGAAGAAGAATCTAGGAGAATGGGAGCCAAGATACGTTTATTTTTAATTATCATTTGCCTCATGCACACATTTCAAAATGCTAGAATTAATTATCAGCTATATAAACAAAAATTGGAAATTATAAGTTATACTGAAAGGAAAACAATAGCCTATCAGCCTACATTAGGTTATTTTATAATCTTGTCATCTAAATTATGTATATTTCAGAAATAAGTAAAAACTGAGTCAGCAAGAAAAAAAAAAAGCCCCCATACTTATTTTAAATGATGCTGTGAAGCAAAGATCATCTTTACTGTTGATACAACCCAACAGTTTGAAAAAACAAAGAAGAATCACTCTTTGTTTTGACTGAAAATAATAGGTCAGAATAATTAAGTGATTTAACTTGCTCTTGAACTGACATTTCAAATTTATCTATCTTGCCAAGCCTTTGAAGTTCCACAGTGGCATAATTTTAATGCTGGGGCTTTTAAGAGCTTTCTAAATAGGTCAGCATCTCATGTAATCTTTAGGCTGTCACTAGATATTTAGAATACTTGATGATAAGAACAGGTGTTCTTTTGAACTCACTCCTTAAAAAAAAAATTACCCGGTAATGTGATTTGATAAATCTAAAGTTATCAATGCATTATTTAAAAAAGCAATTCAATAAAATGTATACCTAGAAGTCCAATCAGTTAAAACTTTCCTTGTTGTGAACTACTTCTTAAACCAGACCGACAGTAACTTACATATTGAATTGGTGACTTACTTTGCCTTGTATGATCAACACAAGTCCCCCTGCATGTTCCATTTAAAATTACATGTCATTCTTTATAGTTTGTACCATTATCTAAAACACATGTGTTAGATATAAGTAAAAGTAATAGAAAAGAAGAGCTTCTGTAGGAAATAGGAAGATAGGCTAGAAGGAAGGAATTGTGTGAAAAAGTGATAATTAGAGGGCAACTAATAGACTCTGAAATTCTTGTCTTCAGAGCCCAAGAGAAATGGATTCTCCTCAGAAACCAGGATAATTTGGGATACTTTAGGCATTCTAGGTTTTAGAATTTTTGCCTGGACAGCCATCTGGAAAGGTCTTGAATTTTTCAGAGTCCAAAAGAAAGTAGTTTATTTCAAGCTGAGGATGAAAGACAACATGAAAGGAAGCTAGGCTTCTTGGAACAGCAGCCAAAGGGGTTGAGCAGGAACTTCACTGCATTGATTCTAGGTGATTTCTGTATAGCTAGTTATATAAAACAGTAGCGATGATCTGAGGTTCTAGAATTAAGTTGCTCAAGTTCAAATCCTGACCCAATACCAGCCAGCTCTTTCTTATTTTTCTCATCCATAAGCTGAGGATGATAAGAAAAAGATTACTTAATAGAGTTATTCTAAAATTTAAGACAATAATATAAACAGAGCACCTAGCATAATGCCTGACACAGAGGAAAATTACTGGTAACATTAGCTGGTAATAGGGAAATGTAGTTATAGGTAGTCTGTACTTTAGAGTTCCTTAAACTGTAGTGAAATAATTCTTTTCTCATAAAAAGATAGCTACTTCATAATTTATGATTAAGGAAAATGAGAGAATTCCAGATATGAGGAACTTAGAATAGAGAATTTGAACTTACGTGATGAGATCTTAAATTCTTAGAGTCTGGGAGTCAGGCGCAGCAGGTTAAGCGCATGTGGCGCAAAGTGAAAGAACCAGCATAAGGATCCTGGTTCGAGCCTCTGGCTCCCTCCCTGCAGGGGAGTCGCTTCACAGGTGGTGAAGCAGGTCTGCAGTTGTCTGTCTTTCTCTCCCCCTCTTTGTCTTCCCCTCCTCTTTCCATTTCTCACTGTCCTATCTAACAATGACGATAATAACAACAATAACTACAACACCAAGCAAAAACAACAAGGGCAACAAAAGGGAAAATAAATAAATAAATAAATAAATATAAAGATAATTTTAAAAATTCTTAGAGTCTAAGATAAGGAAGTAAAGAAGAGGCTATTAGAAGAAACGGGGGTTACTCAGTGGTAAATTGCATGCCATGGATGCATGAAGTCCTTGGTTCTATTCCTGAAACTACATAGAAGTACTATAAACGGCATTTTGTAAACTCCACATATTGTGGAGAGGTCCTTTATTCTCTGCCCTGTTATCTACCCTTCTTTCTCTGTCTCAAAGAAAAATAGAGAGAGGGAGAGAGAGAAAATAATATATATTTTAAAATACAGACTTTCTTTCTATAAAGGGTCACCAGTAATTTTTTTATGTTCCTTATAACTCACAATTCTTATCTGTATTTAGATAATCAAGACTGATCTGATAAGTTGACAGAACAAACTACCTGTGGAGAAATATCTGCACAAGTTCCTCTGTATGAGAAAGGTGCCTACTGCAAAGAGAAAGGGAGTGTGGCTTGCCTACTATTGGTCTACCTCAGCCACTGAGCTACAAACAAAAAAAGAAAAAGGTCTTTAAATGACATACGTACAGGCACATGCACACACACACGCACACACACTCACACTGCTGACAGAGAGAGGCACATTCTCATTTCAGTCATTCAATAATTACATGATACTGAGCTCCTGTATGTTCTTAGCACAGTGATGGCTTGCCCAGTGAATAAAACAAATCTCCTACCTTCATGGTAGTGGAGGAGTCAGCATAAGAGAGAAAAGGTAAATTTCCCTGAACCCTTCTAAGTTTTTAACTGAACAAGGGAGAAACACTTTTATCAGAAACAAATCCCCCAATTTTTTTTTTACCTGTGTATCTCACATGTAACTGGGAAATAACTCTTTAAAAAATGAGTTAACTACTACAGATATCCAAAATTACCTGCTTAGCTAAAGACAGAAGAATGACATTGATGGAGCCTGGAGGGAAGTTAGCAAGAAAATCATAATGAACAGGTTGAATTTGTTATTCATGTTTAAATTAATGCCACCCAATTGATTAGATTTCCATATGATTTATATAACACAGGGAGAGAGACATTTAAAAATGGGGATTTTCTTCATTAATGTGCACTTTTTTTGTGAAAGGGCAACTTTTACTATGTTTTCAGAGATTCTCCTGTGTCTGTTGTTTTTCAAATACAATCACATCAAAATAATTCTTTTGCTAAAGAGGCATGTTCTGGGGCACAAGATTCTACTAATCTTGACCAGATAATAAATCAATAAGTATATGCACTTGATAGATTGATAAATATAAAGAAAATGTGCAGGTCATGTCAGAGTGAGACAAGAGCTTCAGTTTTGGGAAAGATGGTCAGGGAAGGCTTTACCAAGAAGATTATATGAAAAGCTGAAGGGTATGAGAGAGTGGTTCATGTATGCACTAGGCGAAAGAGTGATCCAGGCAGAACAGGCTGTTGAGCTCATCGGACTCTAAGATCAAGGAGGTCAGTGTGGCTATAGCAGAGTGAGCAAGAGGTAGAATGATGTGAGTTTGAAGTAATTTTTTCTTGGCATATACTCACCAAAGACTTCAGAAGACATAGGTCCTTCCTGACTTCTGAAGACTAATATCAATAGTGTGGGATACTTGAGAACACATCCTTGAA
Organism: Erinaceus europaeus; assembly: GCF_950295315.1. Taxonomy (NCBI): domain Eukaryota; kingdom Metazoa; phylum Chordata; class Mammalia; order Eulipotyphla; family Erinaceidae; genus Erinaceus; species Erinaceus europaeus. Next base: position 71,514,897 of record NC_080165.1, on the reverse strand, counting down.
AGGGGCATCAGAAACCTCAAGGTGGGCACCAGAAATAGGGATTTCAGACAGGAGTTCTCAAGCAGCTTTCCATTCTTCAGTTTTTCTCCACCTGGGCCAGAGGAAAAAAGAAAGCATATAGCTTGTTGTGGAGACTGACAAACAGGTTTAAGAGATAGCCTCAAGGGTCTTTTCAATTTTTTTGGCGCGCGGGGGGGGGGGGGGGGAGACTAAGATGATCTTTTTTTTATTATTGGGGATCCCAGTCACATCTTGTCGAGTTTTCAGGTAATTTTTGTTGCTGTTCCTAGTTGAATGGGGAAAACAAAATGCAGCTGCTGCTACTCCATAGCCACACCTCCAGAAGTCTCCAACAGCCTCTAAGTCACACTGGTGAGGCTGAGCAGTTAGCACAGATCCTCTGTAGACAGGGAAGCAAGACTCTGTGATGCTTTGATTTCCTTGAAAGTATTTGGGAACAGATTAGTAACTATTTGGGAACCTAGAGCTAAACCAAAATTACACAGATTTACTGCTAACCTTCTATGTTCCTTTAAAGGATAGGTTTACACATTTTAGAGCTTATTTCTTCATGGGACAGGTCTGTTCTGCAGGGGGGAATTATGAAACACCTTAGAGTGAATCTACATGATGACTCGGTGTCTTCAATGAAAGTGAGGAATTGTCAAACATACTCTTTAGTTATCTGATTCTTTGAGTTCTCTAAGTCCTTTATTGTTTTTGAATTATTAAATATTTACATTGTAGATAACAGAGAGCAAGGCCAACATGCCTATCTAAAGACATGCAAATGAATATTTTCTGGTTAGAGGTTCAATTTATTGACCTTCCCTTTCTTTATGAAAGGAGCTAACTTTTCTTTCTTTTTTTTTTTTTTTTTTCAAATTCAATTGAGAACATTTAAAGATCTTACTAGCCTTACTAAGAAATTCAGGAGTTGTGTAACACCCAATAGATAAAAAGGAATTCTGAAAATCTCTCCAAAGCAAGATACTTTACAAGCAGGAGCAAGTAAGAAGTACTCGTACTTATTAAAAAATTGGATTAGTTATTATAAGGGGACTTTTCACACATGGCAGGAAGGGGCCTAGCATATCGATTATTTAGTACTCACAAGGTAATTTCTAGCTGATCTAATTTCCGGAGAGTTTATAATTCCATTTGAGGGAAATTAATTCTCAAGTGACATAAGAGATTTTTTTTGTTAGGTCTTTGGAATTATTTTTAGCCTATATTTTAAACAAATCCTGTTCAACATTCCTGATATAAGTATGTGTTTTTTTCTTTAGATCCACTTCAACCTGGTTTTATTTAATATCTTTGTAGTTCCCTTACCAATTAATTAGTTTAAAAAACTTTTCATTTAATGTTACATATTTACAGGGTTCAGAAAAATATCTCAGATAGTATGCTGCTTTGTCATATATGTGTTTCAAGCTCAGGCCCCACTGCATTAAAGGAAGCTTCAGTGCTGTGGCCTCTTTTACTTTCTCACTGCCTCTCTGTTTAGACTATGCATGTACATGTTTTTTTATATATGTATATAGAATTTTGCTTTTAAATAATAGTTCATGTATATTATTAAGTAATTTACATGAGGGTTTTCATTTTATATTTGTAAGAATCATCATTTTACATTTATTTATTTTGTTTTTTGTTTGTTTTTACCATCCCTAAGTTTCACTGCTCTGGATTGACTTTTCTTTTAATTTATAAAAAGCAAACATTGACCAAAACCATAGAATAAGAGGGGCACAACTCCACACAGTTCCCACCACCAGAACTCCACATCCCATCCCCTCCCCTGATAGCTTTCCTATTCTTTAACCCTCTTGGATCATGGACCCAAGGTCATTGTGGGATGCAGAAAGTAGAAGGTCTGGCTTCTGTAATCGCTTCCTTGCTGAACCAGGGCATTGACAGGTTGATCCATACTCCCAGCCTGCCTCTCTCTTTCCCTAGAAGAGTGGGGTTCTGGGGAAGTGGAGCTCCAGGACACATTGGTGGAATTGTCTGCCTGGACTGACTTCTTCTTCTAGCGTTTGCCCTTCTTCCGTAGCCAGTCAACAGCGTCAGGTTGAGCCTGATGTAAAGTTTCGAGACCTCCTTTGAATCTGGAGAGGTGGCAGTCGTTGACTATGTGGGTCATAGTCTGTCTGTAGCCACAGGGGCAGTTCGGGTCGTCTCTGGCTCCCCAGCGATGGAACATAGCGGCACACCGGCAGATAGAAAGGAACTATGTAGACAAAGTGAGAGAGATCACAGCATGGAAGCTTCCTTCAGTGTTGTCATATCCCCATGTATTGTACTTTGGACTTGAACCTGGTCCCGCGTGTAGCAAAGCAAATGCCCTTCTGGGTAAGCTACAACACCAGCCTCACCCTTTTAATCATACTTAATAGTTCAGTCATACTTAATAGTTCTCCCTCTATAAATTAAGTAAGATATGAAATTCTCAAAGATAATAAGAAAATGGTAAAAAAATGCATTTTTCTTTTGCACAGGTCATTCATTTCTGAGTTTTTTGCAGTGAGGTCCCTGAAACCTACATAGTCAAGAAGAGAAAATTATCAGTTATACCTACCCTCATACCTAAATTCCTATGTACTTAACCTGGGAAATTTCTCTTTCTCACTGTCTTTTATCTATCATTCTAATGTCTTATTGTGAGTATGATTTAACTTATTTGTTTGTTTCTAAGGAAAAATAGGTTTCTAAATTAGAATCCACTTACATGGAAGTATGTTTAGAAATCATGTGTTTCTCTCTAACGTTCATAAAGTACCATACATAGTACTGCTGTTGTGTTCAACTAAAATTTACAGTGCACATGTTATTGAAACTTGAAATGCAAACTACAATACACACAATAAAAGGATTTAAAATGATACAACACATTTGAATATGTTTTTTCACTGTTGAAAGCCTATTTATTTATTTGTGCACATATATGAGAGAGATATTGCTATACAGAAATACTGCTCAACTCTGATAAGTGGCTGTGCCAGGCATAGAACTTGTAGTATTTGATATCTCAGGCACATGTCTCCCATGCTGTAACACTGAGATGTCTCCCTGGTCTTACTATGGAGAAATAAGTGATGAATTCTTCTCTTTTGCACACAAAGAGGTGATGGTTCTCATAATAATTTGAAAAAAATGGACTGACCAGAATTTTCTGAAAATTGTAAATACTATAGAATTTTTTTCTTTTTTTTTATTTAAGATAGGAGACATTAACAAAACCATAGAATAAGAGGGGTACAGTTCTGCACAATTCCCACAACCCGATCTCCATATCCCACCCCCTCCCCTGATAGTCTTCCCATTCTCTATCTCTCTGGGATTATGGATCCAGGGTCATTGTAGGTTGCAGAGGGTAGAAGGTCTGGCTTCTGTAATTGCTTCCCCGCTGAACATGGGCATTGACTGGTCGATCCATACTCCCAGTCTGCCTCTCTCTTTCCCTAGTAGGGTGGGGCTCTGGGGAAGCAGAGCTCCAGGACACATTGGTGAGGTCCTCTGTCCTGGGAAGTCAGGTCAGCATCTTGTGGCTGAAAAGAGAGTTAACATACAAAGCCAAACAAATTGTTGAACAATCATGGACCTAAAGACTGGAATAGTGCAGATGAAGTGTTGGGGGGTATTCCCTGCATGCTCTTGTGTACTTCTGCTTTCAGGTATATATTTTTCCCCTAGTTTATGGGCATGTGTGAACCTATGCTCTATATCAGGGGACCTGGACTATATCTATGTTTGGGGACTTTTACTGGGGATTGGAAGACCTGGAATGGAATTAGAGAATACTATGAAAGGAAAGGTCTCACCCGAGTGATGAAGCTGAGGGGTTGTCATTCCACACCTGAAGTCTCTGGTCACAGTCTGAAGTGAAGCATGCTGGGGTGGCACTCATTGCATTGAATAGGTTGTGATCCGTGGATGCAATATTATTTGATTTGAATTGAGAGCAGCATGCAGAAAAGTGGGCCCCACCCTAAGGTTCCAGGACTGGGGGAAATATAGGCCCTATAGTGGAAATGTGAGATTCCTGTTTTCTTAGGGTTCAAGAAGACAATGGATAGTTATTGTTATCATCACATTATTTGGTGATTGGGTTAACTTTGAAAAGTCCCTTTGTTAGGGTTTGGGGTATAATACCCAGCATCTTGTATATAGCTGTGCTACTGGTTGCTTCTGTTCTCCCTGGTCTAGGCTTTTGAGAGAGTCAACATATCAAAAACAGCCTATGTATTAAAAAGTATCAGTCTGTGTTTTAAGAAGTTCTAGACATATGATTAATTTTTCCCCTCCCATATTAATTAAATAGTGGTTTATATGTTTACACTCTAATAGGAATGTGCATAAACACCATTCCCACCACCAAAAGACTGTGTCCCATCCCCACCACCCACCCCTGCCCCCCAACCCCCCACCGTGCTGGTAAGCCCAATGGCCACCCTCCCCTTCACAACAGGGTTTTTACATTGGTGCCCTGCTCTCCATTTAATCAGATCCTGCTTTTACTTTCCCATTCTGTTCTTCTTTCTCAACTTCTGTTGATAAGTGGGGACATCTCATACTCATCTTTATCTTTCTGACTTAGCTGACTTAACATAATTCCTTCTAGCTCTGTCCAAGATGGGTCGGGTAAGGTGGGCTCATTGTTCTTAATAGCTACATAGTATCCATTGTGTATATATACCACAGCTTTCTCAGCCACTCATCTGCTCTTGGGCACCTGGGTTCCTTCCAGGTTTTAGCTATTATGAATTGTGCTGCTATGAACATAGATGTACACATATCTTTTTGGTTGGGCATTATGGAATCCTTGGTGTATATCCCCAGGAGAGGAATTACTGGGTCATATGGAAGGTCCTTGTCTATCCTTGTGAGAGTTCTCCAGACTGCTCTCCACAGAGGCTGGACCAATTTACATTCCCACCAGCAGTGCAGAAGGGTTCCTCTGTCCCCACAACCTCTCCAACATTTGTTGCTGCTGTTCTTTTTGATGTATGTCATTCTCATAGGAGTGAGGTGGTATCTCAGTGTTGTCTTTATTTGCATTTCTCTGACAATCAGCGACGTGGAGCAGTTTTTCATATGTTTGTTAGGCTTTTGGATCTCCTCTGAAGTGAATGTTTTGTTCATATCCTCTGCCCATTTTTGGATGGGGTCATTTGCTTTTTTGGTGCTAAGTTTGCTGAGCTCTTTATATATTTTGGTGATTAGTCTCTTGTCTGATGTTTGGCATGTGAAGATCTTCTCCCATTCTGTGAGGGGGTCTCTTTGTGTGATAGTTTCTTTGGCTGTGCAGAAGCTTTTCAATTTGATGTAGTCCCATTGGTTTGTTTCTGCTTTAGGCTTCTTTGCAATTGGGTTTGTTTCATCAAAGATGTCCTTGAGGTGTAGGTGGGAAAGTGTTTTACCAATGTTTTCCCCTAAGTATTTGATTGTTTCTGGTCTGACATCTAGGTCTTTGATCCATTTGGAGTTGATTTTTGTTTCTGGTGAGAGAAAGTGGTTCAATTTCATTCTTCTGCATGTTTCAACCCAGTTTTCCCAGCACCATTTATTGAAGAGAGCCTCCTTCTTCCATTTAATCCTTTGGGCCCCCTTATCAAAGATTACATGTCCATAGGTGTGGGGGTTTAGATCTGGGCTTTCAATTTTGTTCCACTGGTCTGTGTGCCTATTTTTGTTCCAGTACCAGGCTGTTTTGATGATGATGACCTTATAATATAGTTTGAAATCTGGGAGTGTGATGCCTCCGTTTCTGTTTCTTTTCCTCAAGATGGTTTTGGCAACTCTCGGTGTTTTCAGGTTCCAGATAAATGATTGTAGTGTTTGTTCTATTCTCTTAAAGAAGCTTGGTGGAACTTTGATGGGTATTGCATTAAATTTGTATATGGCTCTGGGGAGAATATTCATTTTGATGATATTTATTCTTCCAATTCATGAGCATGGGATGTCTTTCCATGTCTTGGTATCAGTTTCTATTTCCTTGCAGAGTGACTCATAGTTTTCAGTATACACTCTTTCACTTCTTTGGTCAGCTTTATTCCTAGGTATTTTATTGATTTTGTTGCGACAGTGAATGGGAGTGATTTCTGGATGTCTTCTTCTTCCGATTTAGTGTTTGCATAGAGAAATGCCACTGATTTTTGTACATTGAATTTGTAGCCTGACACCTTGCTATATTGCCTAATAACTTCAGTAGTTTTCTGCTGGATTCTTTAGGTTTTTCTGTGTATACTATCATATCATCTGCAAATAGTGAGAGCTTGATTTCTCCCTTCCAATCTGTATTCCTTTGATTTCTTTCTCTTGCCTGATTGCTATGGCAAGAACTTCCAATACTATGTTGAAGAGTAATGGTGACAGTGGACAGCCCTGTCTAGTCCTCTATATGAGGGAAAACGCTTTCAGCTTCTGTCCATTGAGTATGATGTTGGCTGTAGGTTTGCTATATATGGATTCCACTATCTTGAAGAATTTCCCATCTATTCCCGTTTTTTGTAGAGTTTTGAGCATGAATGGGTGTTGGATTTTCTCAAAGGCTTTTTCTGTATCTATTGAGATAATCATGTGGTTTTTGTCTTTGCTTTTATTGATGTGGTGAATGACATTGATAGACTTACGTATGTTGAACCAGCCTTGCATTCCTGGGATGAATCCCACTTGGTCGTGATGAACAATCTTTTTGATATGCTGCTGTATCCGGTTGGCCAAATTCTTGTTTAATATTTTGGCATCTATGTTCATCAGAGATATTGGTCTGTAGTTTTCCTTTTTTGTTGTGTCTCTATCTGCTTTGGTATCAGGGTGATGTTGGCTTCATAGAAGGTGGAAGGGGTGTTCCTGTTTCTTTGATCTTATGAAAAATCTTTAGGAGTATGGGTATTAACTGTTTCCTGAAGGTTTTGTAGAGTTCGTTTGTGAAGCCATCTGGTCCAGGACTTTTGTTGTTGGGGAAATTCTTAATAACAGTTTCGATTTCTTTGTCTGTGATCGGTGCATTTAGGTTTTGTAGTTCTTCTTGGTTCAGTTTTGGAAGGGCATATGCTTCTAGGAATTCTTCCATTTCTTCCAGATTTTCTATCTTGGTGGCATATAGTTCTTCATAGAAATTTCTCATGATTTTCTGGATTTCTATGGTGTCAGTTGCGATATCTCCTCTGTCGTTTACAATTCCATGAATTTTAGTCTTCTCCCTTTTTTGTTTAGTGAGTCTGGCTAGGGGTTTGCCAATCTTGTTTAATATTTCAAAGAACCAACATTTGGCTTCATTGATATTTTGTATGGTTCTCTTATTTTCGATGTTGTTTATTTCTGCTCTAATTTTAGTGATTTCTGTCCTTCTGGTGGCTTTAGGGTTCCTTTGTTCCTCTTCCTCCAAGTCCTTAAAGTGTGCAGTAAGGTTGTTTATGTGTGTTTTTTCTTGTTGTTTAATATGTGGTTGTATGGCTATGAGTTTCCTTCTAGTACTGCTTTAGCTATGTCCCAAATATTTTGATAGCTTGTGTCTTCATTTTCATTTGTTTCCAGAAACATCTGAATTTCCTGCTTGAGTGACTCTCTTAACCAGTGGTTCTTAAGCAGTATGTTGTTTTGTTTCCAAACTCTGTGACTTTTAATAATTTTCTGTTTGTTGTTAAATGTTAGCTTTACTCCGCTGTGGTCTGAGAAGATACTTGGGATGATTTCAATGCTCTTGAATTTGTTGATGCTGTCTTTGTGTCCTAACATGTGGTCTATCCTTAAGTATGTGTTGTGTGGATTTGAAAAGAATGTGTATTCCAATTTTTTGGGGTGAAGAACTCTGAAAATGTCCAAGAGGTCTAGTCCCTCCATCTCTTCATTTAAATCTCTTGTTTCTTTGTTGATTCTGTGCTTTCTTGATCTGTCTAATTGTGAGAGTGGGGTGTTAAAGTCTCCCACTATTATTGTATTACTATTGGTGTATTTTTGAAGTTCTTTGAGTAGCTTCTTGATGTATTTAAGTGGTCCCTCATTGGGTGCATAGATGTTAATAATTGTTCAATCTTCTTGGCTGATTGATCCTTTAATCATTATGTAATGACCTTGCCTATCTTTTATTACTTCATTTAATTTAAAATCTGTTGTGTCAGAGATGAGAATGGCTGTTCCTGCCCTTTTTTATGGTCCATTATCCTGTAGGATAGTTTGCCATCCTTTTACTTTAAGTCTGTATTTGTCTTGTTGGATCAATAGAGTTTTTTTTTTTCAAAAGGAACTGTTATCTCCACATCCATGGAATAGAGATCAACTGCAAGTTGTTCCACGTCCTCTACCTTTCTGGACAGTGGTGGCTGGGGATCAGAGTTGCCCCTGGGGGTCACAGGGTGGCCCTGGTGTCGAGGGTGACATGCCTAGAGAGGAAGAAACCATGCCAGACTCGTCCAGCTCCGGAAGAAGCCTCAGAGGAACAACTAGTTTATTTGGGGATTCAAGCAAGCAGATATACCCATAGCCCAGAATGAAGGTTGAGATAATCATTACCAAAACACAATGCAACACAATGCATAGTTACATCTTGACCTACAAAGTATTTGATCACAACTAGAAAGTTACTGTATAAGGCTCAGTCATGAACTCAACAATACAATTTTCTCTGAAGCTAAATTACAGGCACTTCAGGGCAGGGGGGACAGGGAGCAACTGAGTAAGATCAGAACATTTGCAGCAGTTTTCAAGTCAGCCCTACAAAATACATAGTAATTCATGGCCTTTGTTTTAAGGGGACAGAGTGCCATGTACAGAAAGGTACCCCCTGTTTGGAGAAGCCATCCATCATTAGTTCATGAGGTCAGGGGGGACCTGCCATTGTCTCTGCCTGCCTAGGAAGGGGGAGAACTCAGACTGTCATGGAAACAATGGCCTGGACTTCCAGGACAGTGGGCCCACTTGCCACAATCAACTCCTTAAAAAGCATATATTTCTAAAGTTAGTCTAATTAAATTCTACATCTTATAATACAAATGCTGTGGTTATATAACAGTTCGAAACCTACATTTGATCAGCGTTTCAGATGTATTAGTAGGAATGGGCTTAGAGAGGCCTTACTGGATTATTAATAGATATACACAAGAGCAGGATAGATAGTTTTTGTTTGAAAGAATGTGGTTTCTTAAATCAACAACAAAAATAAACATAAAGGAGGAAATCATGGGGGCTGGGTGGTGGTGCAACTGGTTGAATACACATGTTACAATGTGAAAAGACCAGGGTTTGAGCCCCTGATCCCTACTTGTAGGGGGAAATCTTTGAGAGTGGTGAAGCCATGCTACAGGTAACTCTCTCTCTCTCTCCCTCTCTATCACTCCTTCCCTCTCAATTTCTGGCTGTCTTTATCTATCTAGTAAATAAATAAAGGTAATAAACAATTTTTTAAAGAAAATTTTTAAAGGAGGAAATTACTGCAAGTAGCTTGCCTTTCCTTTATGTTCAATATGAAGATAGTTGCTGCTTTTATGTGTACCATCATCACTTTTCTTAAGTCATTTAGAATTTTCTTCTGGAATTCCAAGTAGGACTAGACATAGGTAATTTTTTTAAAAAATTAAAGTATCTAACTATTACATAGTCAGATTGCTAGACTACTACAGGCTGGAGTAAAGGACACATTCGACTTCCTGTATGATTGAATCCATGATGGTGTAAGCTTGTTAGCTCTTTGAAAGTTTGACTTGTCACCCCCCTGATAACATTTATGAGCATGTGCCTTCCCTTATACCTAAGGGGAAACTCCATAGTATTTACAATTTTCAGAAAATTCTTGTCATTCCATTTATATTCTGTAAAGTCAATCTGTGTTATTTGGATTCGCTCCTGTTGAGCAACACTGCTTCACTGCTTATAAAGTTTTTCCTCCTGGAGATGGGGACTGGGGACTTGAACCTAGATCCTTGAACACTTTAACATGTACACTCATGTGCACCTGCTTCCCAGCTCCCACCTTTTTCTAATTTCTAGGAAAAAAAAAACTTTAATGGCAGAGGGCCTGTAATGATGAAAGACCTCCTTGCATCATTTCTGGCAAGGAAATTCAAACTAAGTGAAATATAAACAAGTCTAGGTATCACTCTATACATAGACAGATTCATACCTTGTTCTTAGGAAAAATGTTCTATAAAGTGTTAATTTTACTATATTTTTAAGTAACTCTCCACTTTCATTTTAACTTCAGTCTTCTTTTTAAGCACCTTGATGCAATAATAAGCCCAAAACAACACCAGAAAACCTTCTAAATAGCTTGTCCAGACGTTACTTCAGAAAATAGAAATAGTCAAACCAGATTTCACCATCTAAAGACAATAGTTGGTTGACTGGCATTTTTAACCTCTCACCTGTAATTGCAGCATTATTGAATTGAAATTTAGGGTAGCCATGCTGAAAATTGCATAGTTCTCTACTGCTTAATCAAAAATCTAACTCTTGTTAAATAGCTCTGTCCTGTATAGTTTTATATTCCTATAGATGCTGTATATGTCGAGCTATTCCCATTTGCTTCTTGTCCACAGACATTGCAGCTTGTTTCACTTTGAGTCCCAGTCTCATTACAGACAGCTCTTCTTTCTCTCACCCTCTTCCCAGAATAGTTCTGTGTCACTTCTTATACTCTGGGCCTGCTGTGCAGACAAATTGATTTCTACTTTACCATGTTAGGTCTGCAATCCATATGGAAATTCTGGAAGCAAAGAGATATTTGGAAAATACTGGTAGTGGTTTGAAGCAAGATTCAACATAAAACCACTTTGTGATTTAAGAAATGCTCAGATGTTATGATATAAAACATTATTGCTATACTGAATAAAATTGTTTTTCTGAAAATCCAAATCAAGGTTTAAACATATATAGGAGTCCAAAGGCAAGGCCTATTATTATATTATCACTTTTCATCCACCATTGGAAAAAGATAATGACAATTATAAACATATGCATGTATTTGAATCATGTATGTAATTTCCCCACTCTTATCAAGAGTAAGACACTATTTCTCCCAAGGCATAAAGTGAACCAATACAAGTGATAGTTCTTTTACCTATTTGGTATCAAAGAGATGGTTGGTTGGCTACTTAAAAAACAAAATGCAATCAGTTGTATGGTATTTTGTGTGCCCTCTCTGTGCTCTTTTATCTTCCATTTTTTAGATCAATGATATCTTCTTTTAAAAAAAAGTTAACTCTTGAACAACACAAATTTGAACTATGCTGGTTCACTTATCTAGAGATTTTTTTTTTCTGTCTGTGTTTCAACATTAAGGGATTTAGCAAACAGGGAATGTCATGAATTTTCCAATTTCCTTTTATGCAAGGGAGACCACTGTAACCATCAGGTTGTTCAAGAATCAACAGCAGTTGTTTAGGAAGTTTGCTGTTTCTTTCATTCATTTACATACCAAATTCAAATCATTCAACCAACATTTTCTAAGACTGTACTATGAAATGTGTAGTTGATGAATTGGTATTAACATTCACCTGGAAACAGACTTGGAAGTGCTGTATCTTACCCAATAGTCTGGGCTCTATGCTTTTAACAAAATCCCTAGAGATTTTTACCACATGAGAAGTTGAAAAACACTAGATTGGGAAGACTATATATTTTCCACTAGGTGGAACAAAGGTAAGGGATATTTATTGAGTGAGGAACACTAGATATAGCAGAAATGATTCAGCTTTAGAGTCAGACATATCCAGATTTAAATCTCAGCTCATCATACTCACTCCCAGACCTCTAGAGATTTAGACGAATGACTGCCTTCTTTGAGCTTTGACTCTAGCATCTGTACTTTGTTATTTCTATTTTCTGTGAGAATTATATATATAAACTATTTTCTGTGAGAATTATATATCAAACTATTTTCTGTGAGAATTAAGCAAGCTATGTTTATGCAAACAGGGTACACAATTCCACAGTTGATGCTTAGTAGAGATAATCTCAACAACCAAACATCATATACCTTTTCCCTACTCTCTTTCCCTCTAGTGGGTTAATGGATTATAGTACAGTTGTTAAAACATGGGTACAGCCTCTCATCTCTCTGTTATAGGAGTCTGTAAACATTCTCACCTCCAACTTAGGTCCTTTTCCACCATCATGCACCAGGATTCCGTTGCTCCCAAGCCCCAGCCCTTCCCCTACTTCACCTGAGTCCTTTGGTATATTACATCAAACCCTACTCATTATTTCTACATTTTAAAACATTCACAACAATGACCATGTACTATTTTTAAAATAATTTTATTAGTGATTTAATGATTAACAAAATTGTGATATAAAAGGGATACAATTCCATACAATTTCCACCGTCAAAGATATATATTCCCTCCCCTCCATTGGAAGATTCCTTGTTCTTTAGCCCTCTGGGAGTATGGATCCAGGATCATTATGGAGTGCAGAAGGTGGAAGATCTGGTTACTGTAATTGCTTCTTCGCTGGACATAGGACTTGACAGGTCAATCCATATCCCCAGCCTGTCTCTGTATTTCCCTAGTGAGTAAGGCTCTGCAGAGGTGGGGTTTCAAGGTACATTGGTGAGGTCATTTGCCCAGGGAAATCAGGTTGGCATCATGGTAGCACGTGTAGTTTGGTGGTCGAACAATAAAAAAAAATAAAGCTGAACAATTTGTTTAATAATCAGAAAGCTAAAGGTAAAAGTATAGCAGATGAAATTTGGGGTCTTCATGTTAGAAGGAGCTAGAAAGTCTATTTCAGGTATATTACAAAAGGCCCATGACTTTACTAATTTTTGACTGAGCCCAATAGCTAACTAGCAGGTGGGCAGAGAGTATTGTTTGGGAAGATGGTATCAGAGTTGAGAATAGGACTAGAAAGTTGGATAAGGGCAGAGAGAAGCTCCCAAATATGGGGAAAGTATATAAATACCATTAACTTTAAACCCCATAGATCTGACCTAGGGCTCATATCTATTCATAGGTACCACAGGAACCTGTATAATATCTGCGTCCCTGTCAGTCTGAGCTTCTTATCATGGTCATGGCTAGGAACTTTCTAGGCTGCACTCATTTTAGGGCCAGTCTTCCTCCAGTAACAGAGTACATTGACCCAGCCTCCCTCTGGAGAGGGGGGCAATTTTTTATTTATTTATTTTTTATTTAAGAAAGGAGACATTAACAAAACCATAGGATAGGAGGGGTACAACTCCACACAATTCCTGCCACTCAATCTCCATATCCCATCCCCTCCCCTGATAGCTTTCCCATTCTCTATCCTCTGGGATCATGGACCCAGGGTCATTGTGGGTTGCAGAAGGTGGAAGGTCTGGCTTCTGTAATTGCTTCCCCACTGAACACGGACGGGCGTTGACTGGTCAGTCCATACTCCCAGTCTGCCTCTGTCTTTCCCCACCAATGTGTCCCAGGCTCCAGGACACATTGGTGGGGTCTTCAGTCCAGGGAAACCTGGCCGGCATCCTGATGGCATCTGGAACCTGGTGGCTGAAAAGAGAGTTAACATACAGAGCCAAACAAATTGTTGAGCAATCATGGACCCAAAGGTTGGAATAGTGGAGAGGAAGTGTTAGGGGGGTATTCACTGCAGACTCTAGTGTACTTCTGCTTTCAGGTATATATTTTGCACTAGTTTATGGATACGTGTGAACTTATGCTCTCTCTCACAGAACCTGGTCTATATCTAGGTTTTGGGACTTTGTTAGAAAGTGGACCACCTGGGATGTAATTAGAGAATACTATGAAAGGAAAGGTCTCACCCGAGTAATGAAGTTGAAGGGTTGTCATTCCACACCTGAAATCTCTGGTCACAGTCCGAGCTGAAGCATGTTGAGTTGGCAATCGTTGTGTTGATTAGGTTGCAATCGGCTGATGCAATATTATTTAATATGAATTGGGAGAGGCATGCGGGAAAGTGGGCCCTACCCTAAGGTTCCAGGACTGGGGGAAATATGGGCTCTATAGTGGAGATGTAAGGTTCCTGCTGTCTTAGGGTTCAAAAAGACAATGGATAGTTATTGTTATCATCACATTATTTGGTAATTGGTTTAACTCTGAAAAATCCTTTTGTTAGGGTTTGCTGTATAGTATCCAATATCTTGTAAATAGCTGTGCCACCGGTTGCTTATGATCTACTTGGTCTAGGCTTTTGAGAGAGTCCGCCTATCAAATATACAACCTATATATTAAAAAGACTCAGTCTGTGTTTTAAAAACTTCGAGACATACAATCAATTTTCGAGGGGGCAATTTCTACCACTGTTGTTCTACATTGAAGACTATGTATTTTTTTATGTGTTCAAATACATATAAAAACATGAATTCAGAAAAAAAACATTATAAAGAGCCCAAATTATAAAATAGGAATATAAATAGTTGGGAAACTGTAAGCAAATAAATTGGAGAGTTCTGTCAGAATAGGATGAAATTATTGGTGAAATCAGCCTGTGAGCCTACATTTCTACCTTCCTGTGGTTTGATTGACAAATAGGTCTAGGCTCTAGGCCAAATGTTGACATAGATAAATGAAGTATGTCTTTACTATCTTCTCCGACTCTAGTGCTATCATCTTTGTGTTTTAGTGCCAATAATTCTCTTTCACATCTTAACTGTTTAGAAGCTATCTGTGAGAATGATCCTGGTAGCCCTGTATAGTTATTTAATACCACCTATTTATTTTTCTCTTACAAAAATTTAATTCCAGGTTCTGTTTACTCTGGTATGGATGTCCAATGTATGTTATATTATAGAGCAGTGGTTTTTAAAATGTAAGCTCTTGGCCAGCAATACTATCACTCAGTATAAGAAAAATGAAAATTATTTTTACTAAATATTTTTATTCTTATGAGAGAGATGCAGAGAGAGGGTGGGAAGGAAGGAGGGAGGAAGGGGGAGAGAGGGATCAGAGTACTGTTCATTTTGGGTTAATGTTGGTGCTGGGGATTGAACCTAGGACCTGAGAACCTTAGACTTGTAAGTCTTTTTAATAAGCATTATGCTATCTCCCCAGCCTTCAAATTCAAATTCTTATGTCCTATCCTAGAAATAATGAATCAGAACCTTTGAGGATGGACTCAGAAATTTATGCCTGTAGCTATACACCCTTGAAGGATAGATAGAACTTGCAAACAAGTTCAGAACAGGCCTCTCTACAACCAGGCCTTTGACATGTGGTTTATTACTAGCTTAGGTCAATTGAGCTCTGCAGGATCAAGCAAACAAACAAAACCTATTACTGCATCCTTAGCTAACTAAAAGAATGAAAACTAAGGTGGGGTGGGGGTAGAGAATGTCATACCCAAAATTTTACTGGAAATAATCATTCTTTCTAAGAAACCTATGAATTGTCAGGGCAAACTTGTAATTATAAAACATCCATTTTTGTTATGTAAATCACTATCCCCCAATCATTTGAGCCCCTATTTTTGGAGCTCCAGGCTCCTAATGATTTTTCACCTGTATTTTTCACCCCATTTTGCCTTGCTGACTTTAGATCCTTATGTCTATATAGATTCTCTTACTATAAACAAAGTTATTTTTTCTCCTATTAATCTGATGTAAATTTTATTGTTCAGTCAGCCCAAGAGAAGAGAAATAAGAAGTCTCCCCTGCTTTACAACCCTATCTAAATGATTCTGGCATGCTCATGATTGGGGACCCAGTGCATAATAGTAAAGGGGGACCTAGATTGGTGGTGGAAATGGTGTGCAGATATCAATTATGGAGAGAGAGAAAATTTTACAATTTGGTAAAAAAAAAAAGAGTAAAAAGTGTCATAGGACAGTAAACAAAACAAGATTTTCCTGCTATCATGGTTCCTGACCCTTCATTTACTTGAGTGAGTCTCACCCTGGCTATACATTGAAAGGTCTTAAAATTTGTCAGTATTACTGATAGCTCAGTTCTTATTCTTAAAGATTTTTTCATTTACTTGAATGATTCTCACCCTGGCTATACATCGAAAGGTCATAGAATTTGTCAATATTATTGATTGCTCAGTTCTTATTCTTAAAGATTTTTCCTCCAGAGGGTTATCTTTAGGACTCAGTGATAGCACTAGAACTCCACCACTCTCTGAAGCCATTTTTTCTCTTTTTCTCTGAAAGTCCATGAGAGACATATATTTAGAAAGATACAGAAAGCAAGAGAGATGCCTACAGCAGTGTTTCATTTCTTCTAAAGCTTACCCCCAGGGGCCTTGGACCCACATAGTAGTGTTTGTTCTTTGCCGGATATACCACCATCCAACCCCTTGAAGGTTCTAATCTAATTGGTCAGGCACTAGCCAGGACCCTGGGCTTCCTCTAATGTCCCAGGTGTCTCTCATGGACTGGTTGAAATTTATGGTGGAGACAAGTGACAACTGTCTATGTGGATTCTCTATGGTGTGTTATTCAAATCTGGGGCAATCACCCCAGATGCACTGAATACAAATCTCCTGGGTATCTATAAATTGTCAGAGGGTTTCTCCCTTGATGCACAGGGGGTAGTTGAATGTCATTCATCAAGTTTAATGCTTGATTTTGTAAATGAGAAAATGTGAAAAGCTTTTCTCCAAAAGTCTATGCTTGGGGTCAGTGTCTGTTAATGTTTTCACTCCACTGGGATTTTATATTTTGCCTGTGGATATCTCAGTAAAGGTTCAAAAAGGACAGAATGCTTGAGTCCCAGACCCTTTTGTCCAATCCTTGGAGATATCTTGGGGGGGGCTGAGTCTCTTATCTACCATCCTTACTCCTAACAAGCTATCAAAATGAAATCCTTCTGAAGTCTACTCATGGCAGTTGGTGGAGAGGAGACACCAAACACATAGTATGGTCATGTTTGAAGTGTATTTTTCTTTTAAAAATATTTTTAATTTACTTATTAGAAATGTAGGAGTAGAGAGAGAACCATACACCATTCCAGTACATGTGCTGCCTGGCATCAAACTCAGGACCCCATGCTTGACAGTCCAGTGCTTTATCCACTGCACCACCTCCTGGACCACTGAAGTATATTTTTCATTGACTTGATAAATTGTTTTACCCCATAGAATTTATAAAATTAGGAGATAGTATTTCTGTAGCAGTGTCTAATATGGCTTTAAAATGCCACAACGATCATTCCTAAAACCTTCTTTTGCCTAGATAAATGACATACTACACTTAGGGCATCATTAAGATTATAACATTATTGAATATTCTCTCTGTACTTCTGATTTGCATGTTGCAAAAATGAACTAAAGACTTCATACAAAAATTAGTCCTGAAGTGACAGAATAGTTTTTTCTAATTCACAATTAGCTGATGTTTCCTCTGGTGAAGCAAAGGAAAGATAATATATTTTACTGGGAGATGGGAGACATCCCTTGACTTTCTTTCTGCCTTTTCCTGGACAAGGTGAAAACTGAACTGTATATTTAAATCTGTTTTCTTGTGCAGACCTCTTCTTAATAATTTTCAAAACAATATACAATTCCTATCACTGACAATGCCAGGGAGATTCACCTTTGTTAAGAAGTCTTCAAGAACATTTAAAAGCTGGCCATGGAGATTGCATAGTGATCATACAAAAGAATTTCATTTGTCAGGCTGCAAAGCCTATCCTAGGCACTACTATAAGTCTGAGCTAAGCACAGTGTTCTGATTGAAAAGGAGAAAATTAAAAATACCCTAACCTTAACACTTACTACCTGTTTGACTTAGAATTTTATCAGTCTGTCTTTGACTCTACCCCATTTCTCTAGGTTAGAGAGAATACTAGTTTACTACAATACTAGAATACCTTTGTTACTCCAACAAAGGTTTCCCAAGATTAAACTATTAATATGGGATTTCAAGTACTCGATGACCTGCATGCACAATGCAGAATGTGTTTGATGTTTTAATACTGTTATATGTTTTAGATCATTCACTAAATGTCTCTGATCGCTATTTATTGATAACTCCTTGCTAAGTCCTAGTTTCCATTCCGTAAAATATTTCAGTGATCCCTTTGTAACCACCTCCAAATTTCCACATGGATTTTGGTGGCATACTGGAAATGGCTGTTTCTTTGGACCTAGTTAATATCTCTTTCAGTAGGAAGCCTAAGATCTAGCCCTCTGATCAGCGAGTTTTCTTGAGCTTCATCCTCCAGGAGGATGCTATTTTGCCGGGTAATGAGGGACTTTCTAGAATGAAGGACTTTCATGGTTCATATTGGGACACTTCCTAAGCATACCAGGAGTTTTTCAGTCTACCTTCAGCCTATGACCTACTGGGTCCTCCTGACTTGGAGAAGCTTAGTAGAATATTTCACTTACTACTTAATATTGAGATTTTCAGATTCCTGGGAAAAACTAGCCTGAATAGTAAAGAAGGCACAAGTTTATCCCAACAAATTCCAGGAAGAGAACTAAGTGAATAAAGACTGGTCTCAGAGAATAGATATTGGAAAGACTGCACTGTTCTACTTAAGTAACTATTGAACTTGAATAGTTCATCCAAACCCTTATCCATGATATAGGCCCTGTTCTATGAGTTTTTATTTTCTTCATTTATAAAATGAATATAATACTAGGTACATCAAGATATCTGAGAAAACTGGACTGTGCAGTGTTTGGGAAAGCAATGCCTGTGCTTCTCTGTATCTGTTCTTTGCAGAGAGGCAGCATGCTTCTGTACAAAAGCTAGACCTTAGATTAGAATCTCAGTTCTGCCATTTACTCTTTGATCCTTAACAAGTTTCACTCTTTCTTATATCCTGAACCTCAGTCAATAAAATTGGGCATTCTGAGCATCTCCTTTGCAAAGATTTTCTGTTCTACCAGACGCATGGACCAGTGCAGATGATCTATTCTGATTATGCTTCATCCTGACCACATGGAGGTGTCTACATCTATAAATGAATGGACCAATTTCTCCCAGGAGATTTCTGATGGGCTACAGAAAAGAATCCCAGTCCTAGAGGAATATTCAATAGCTTGAGGGAACTTGAAAAATAAATAAACAACAGCAACAACGGAACTCTACTGGCTTTATTAATAATGAATTTTAAATTTTAGGGGATATGGCCTTGGGACTAATTCTTTAATTGTTCAGTGAGCTAGAGGGAGGTTTGCACAGCTGACTTAGAATGCTGAACCAAGAGAGTATAGCTGTTTCATCAGTTCTAGATCTGCACAAGAGCAAAGCAGAGATATCATCAAACTTGACTTTTTATGTTTGTCAGTTCATTTTAATAGCTGGGAAGGGATATGGACAGGATCATACATTCCTTCTTCCTCTGTGTCCCAGTCCATCATTTAATTGCTGAGTAGCTCCTCAGTTTTCAAGAGTACCTTGTAGAGTAGGGTCATCACATGAGCTTTCCCTGGTCTCCCCGGATGGTCTAGTGCTTAATCACTGTCCTTAGTGATGGATGTCAACATAGGCACTAGGTTAAGATAGAGTACAATTTAGGTACCAGATTTTATTTATCACTTACCTATTGAATCTAATTTGTGAACCTACAAGTGGTAGCTATTACTGTAAAAATAGATCTCTGTTTCTATTTCTGTTTTATTCCTCTGCAGCAATCTTACTTTCTATGATATTGTATTTTTTTTTTTACTAACGTATTGCTTCTGTAGAGTCCTCCAGGATAGCTCTTTATAGCCTCTAGTGAGTGAGAATTACATGACCCGTTAGTATCTTAAGAAGCATCTAGGTGTTTTCTGGCATTATATATGTATTCTGTCAACTTGCTTCAGTGTTTGAAATATACTAAATGTACTCTCTTTTGTTATTTAAGTAAGCTATGTGCTAATGTTGAATTTTTCTTTTTTTCTTATTTTCCTTCTTGTGCTCTTTCTACAGCATTTCTTCTAGTTTGTGTGCATGTGAATATATGGAGGGAATTTGCTGAGATTGGGTTTTGCTTTTGTTTCTGTTTTTGCCACAAAGGTTATCTCTGGGGTTCGGTACCTGTGCTATGAACCCACTGCTCCCAGTGGCCATTTTTAATTTTTTTTCTTTCTATTCATATTTGACAGGACAGAGAGCAATTGAGAAGGTAGGGGAGGTAGAGAAGGGGAGAGAAAGAGAGACACCTGCATACCTGCTCTGCCATTCATAAAGTGTTTCCCCTGCAGGCTCGAACCTGGGTTCTTGTGCATGGTGATATGTACACTTAACTGGGTACACCACTGCCCAGCTCCAAGATTGTTTTAATAATTAACACCCCATAGCGCTGCTACACAGTATGCAATATAAGAGGCATAAGAATTTTTGAGTAATAAGTTTATTGCAAAATCGTTTTCACTTCAGGCTGAGATCTAAATAAGGTCTTCTGTGGGGCCAGGCATTGGCACACCAGGTTAAGCACACATAGTATGAATCCTAAGGACCACCACAAGGATCTGGATTTGAGCCCCTGGCTCCCCACATGTGGGGTGTGGGGGTCACTGCACAAGTGATGAAGCAGATCTGCTCCCAGTGGCCATTTTAAATTTTTTTTCTTTCTATTCATATTTGACAGGACAGAGAGAAATTGAGAAGGTAGGGGAGGTAGAGAAGGGGAGAGAAAGAGAGACACCTGCAATTTCTCCTATCCTATTCAATTTCTTCTCAATTTCTCTCTATCCTATCAAAAAAAAAAAAAAAAAATGACCACAGGAGCAGTGGATTCGTAGTACGGGCACCAAATCCCAACCATAACCCTGAAGACAAAAAAAGGTCTTTTCACCTTTATTACAGGTGTTTGAAGATCGGCCTTAATCATGCATTACAAAAATCTTGAAACCCCAATGTACCTGTTAAATCCCAAACAGAACACTCTGTTATCTATGTTTAGCTTTGATTGTGGCAAAAAGTATTTATATCTTTATTTACAAAGGTAACTACTTGAGTCTTTATTTCATAGTAAGGTTGTGTTCTTACCACAATAAACTAGTTTTCCACTTTCCTAGAAAGTTTATAATGAATATTTTGTTCAGGAACATGCACTTAAAATTCATTTGTTATTATTAGAATGGTAAACACTGTGTATGGAAAATATAAAACATGTAAATACCAAGTGACTATTTAGTAAATATTGATGACTTTTGACCTTGGCCTCACTTTGTGATCACCTGGGAAAGATTGATTCTAGGACCCTAGGGAAGTGACTTACTAAGAAACTGCATGTGTGTCTCTCTCTCTTTCTCTCCCATCACCCACTAAACGTGACCTAATAACAAATATTTTTTTTTGCTTTAAAGACATTTTAAAACATAATACAAGGTCTCATTCCCAGAGCTCCTAACAAATTGGTTTAAGCTCATCATCTATGCATTAACATTTTGTTAACTTTTCATTTTAAAATATGACATTGTTATAGAAAGATGCAAAGATGATGCCATCTACTCAGCTTTCTCTAGTAATTTCTCACGTAATTTTAATCCATCATCAAAGTCAAGAACATGACACTAGAATGAGAGTGTTAACTAGGAGATCACAGACTATATTTAGATTTCATAACTGAGCATGAGGAATTTTCTTTAAGAATTCTTGTTTATCTATGGATAGGCATTAAGTAAGAAGAAAGAATGAAGTGGGGGGGGAGAAAGAGAGGTACAGCACTGCTTCATTACTTAAGAAGCAAACTCATTGCAGGTGGAGACAGGGATTTGAACCTGTGTCCTTGCATATGGTAATGTGCCTATTCTACCAGATATACCACTGTCTAACCTTGTATTAGAAGTTATTAAGAACTCCCCCAACAATTCTCCTAAATAGCTAGGATTGAAAACCTTTGCCATGATTACTACTTACAACCCCTTTCAGCCATAAGACTATGTAATTCACACACACGTATATATATGTAAACTCATACTCACCTAAAGTATCTGTGTGAACAAATGTAGCCTATATTCCTACATATGTATTCTAAATGCTTAAAACTTTCAATAACAGATTGAATGATAAAAGTGACTGACGTTTAAGGGTAAACTTAAGTGCAAGAAAATTGTACTTCACTATAATACACAATATATTCTGGGTTAGATCCTATGTCAGAAAAAAGATGCCTACAATACATGAGAAAGTAAACTAGGGTTATGACTCTCAGAATTAAAGTGCATATGAGAAATAAGAAGAAATTTCCATGGGTTTTGAAAACGTCATTGATAGACACATTACATGTTTTAAAGTCTGCAATGTGATGAGAAAATTGTGTATGATTGTATCTGCAAAATCCCTGTTTGTTATGCTTCATATATATATATATATATATATATATATATATATATATATATATATATATATATGTAAGCAACTGCTGTTTTCTGTAAATAAATCAGTGTTTCCTTTCTACCCCTTGGGAAATTAAACATTGTCCTGGGCAAGTTTCCATATACTTTTCTCTTTAAAATGAGTTGAAATTGGCCTTAGTCAGTTTAATAGTGGGAATAATGAATAAAAATTACATCTCATCCTAGTGTTTGCTCTCAGGGATTGACTGTGAAATTTATAACCATAACATACTGTAAATTAAACCTGGTTAGAGTATAACACAGTGTCATATTATATAAAATGGAAATATTTCTTTAATTAAGTCAATTTTATTCTTTTTCTTTTGTTTCTGTAGAGATGGAAATAGACAATGAGAGAAAGGGGGGAGAGAGAGAGAGAAAGAAAGTCATAATACTATTCTACTTTTTGTAATGTTTCTTCCCTATGGATGAGAAATGGGGGCTTGAACTTTGGACACTCATGCCTAGTGAGGTGTGTATTGTTTTGGGTGTACCTCTCCCCAGTCCCTTCAGTTGAGCCTTTTTTTTTATATTATGATAAACCTACCAGTTTCTGGAATTTCTCTACTAAGAGTTGTCTGTACAAAGTCCATCAGACTGTACCAGCTTCTACTATATGTGTATATACATACAAATACAAATAAATATATATGCACATACATATAAAATATTAATATATCATCTGTTTTGTGTGTTTCAAAATGTTTCAGAGCCTCCCCTCCAAGAACATGGCCACAGTGTTTAGATGTGAAATGGGTGACTCATATTTTCAGAGAACTCCCTAGACAAACTTTATGAGTGTCTTCTTCCTTTTCAGTGACAAAATCCTCTTTTTCCCAATCCTTCCAAGGTACACAGTGTCCCCAAGTTACCCTGACAATTTCCTATTTCTGGCCCAGAGCCTGGATCTCCCAAGGGAATTTTTCTTGGATGAGTTCCATGAAGCTATAGAACACAATGGATATAGAAGACTTTTGAGAATGTATTTTTTCTACCTATAATTTAGGGAGAAGTTTGGGTATAGAATAGCATATACAGGAGATTGGGTTGGGCGTCTTAAAGACCCTACAGAGACTGTAATGGAACGTCTTACCTAAAAGATTATGAAACTTTCATGTTCTGATCTCTGAAAATGCCCTGAGAAGAGAATGAAGATGGAGAGAAAGAAACCATTTTCAGAGATTTTGGTACTTACCTTCCTCTTCTTTGCATCTATTATTCCATCAGTTTTTCCTTAATTTACTCATTGGAACAATGTGATTATTTTAAACAAGTTTAGTTAACACAACAGCACTTTGTTTTATTTTATTTTTTTCTTAATGACTTAATGATCAATAAGATTGTGGGATAAGAGGGATACAATTCCATATAATTCCTATCACCAGAGTTCCATTATCTCATCCCCTCTATTGGAAGCTTCCCTATTCTTTATCCCTCTGGGAGTATGGACCAAAAGTCTTTATGGGGCACAGAAGGTGGAAGGTATAGATTCTGTAATTTTTTCTCCATTGGACATGGGCATTGACAGGTCGATCCATACCCCCAGCCAATGCAATAGTACTTTGAATATTCACTAATTCCAACCTCTACTCTGAAGAAAGTTTATTGTAGGGAGTCGAGCGGAAGTGCAGCAGGTTAAGTGCATGTGGTGCGCAGCTCAAGGACCAGCGTAAGGCTCCCGGATCGAGGCCCCAGCTCTCCACCTGCAAGGCAGTGAAGCAGGTCTGCAGGTGTCTCTATTTCTCTCCCCTTCTCTGTCTTCCCCTCCTCTCTCCATTTCTTTCTGTCCTATTAACGACTACAATATCAATAACAACAGCAATAATGACCACAACAACTATAAAACAAGGGCAACAAAATGGTAAATAAATAAATAAATAAAATTAAGAGAGAAAGAAAGGTTGAAAGAAAGAAAGAAAAAAAAGAAAGAAAGTTTATTGTAGTTTCAGAGATCCTACCAGTAGTCTCCATTAGAATGCCTTTCTCTCTTTGGGGAATGACTTTGACGGCATGCTTTGATGTATATCTTTATATCCATTGTTTATGCTTAATGGAAGTCTGTTGAAATCCAAGTGTAATCTGGGATGGGTCACATTATTTTAAAGGCAAGAGCCATTTATTTATAGCATAGAGGAATGTATGTAACCCTTTATAGAAGCCAGCATTGAATCAGAAGAAGAGAGAAAGAACAAAGAACTCTCTAAGTACGGTGAGTTCCAGAAGACATAGGACAGAAAGTCTGGAGGGCTGGTTGCCAAAAACAAAACAAAACAAAAAAAAAAACACTCTCCTCTTACCCACCTCACCCTAATTATTAAAATAAACAAACAAACAAACAAAGTGTATACCAGCAACTCTCTGTATCATCTATGACTGTGTGCAGGTGTATTTTGTTTTGCTCATCCATCACTGCCAAAGGCAATTATTATCTAGGTTCTACTGAATCACTGATTTTCCTGCCAGTGAGCTAGCCTATTTTGTCACCTTGGCAGTGTGTACTGTTTACTAGAGGAGCTATTACATTTCTCATCTGTGTGTCTTATGAATGCGGTAGGCAGAGGATAAAGCCTCTTGAAATGTAGAACATTGATATACAGGGCTTTCAAGGACATGGTTTCCTTCAGATTCCTGCTAAGGGATCTCAGATTAGAATCAAAACAAATCTCAGATTAGAATCAAAACAAAGTATCCACACTTGCTGCCATTATTGGCACTTCGCCATAACAAGACTTGTTCTGGGTTTGAAACATTTTGACTAGATTAACAGGTTCATTATATACAGATTCATTAACAGCTTCTATATACAGAATTAAAATTCATATATCACAAAGAAATATCTAAAAGGAGACAGAAAATTTTAACAGAGAATTTTCAAATGCCAGTAGGAATCTGGCCCTGGAATGAGCTGACAATAGCTGGCAAAAGCATATGAATAAGTTTTCAGCCACACAGAGGTAAGGTGACTCTGGGTGACATTTGTATTTGAGTTTGTAAATCTGCTACGAGGAATAGATTCTGCCAATGTCATATAATGGTAATAGGCAGAATACTACTGAGTGTCAGTCCTTCCTTGAGCACTTATGTGAATTCACTGACATCTCTCACAACTCTAAGAGATAATATTGTTGCTACCCATAGGAAATTGAGACACAGAGCATGACGAACCTAATGTCAAGCTAACCAACATTCTCTTAAGTACCAGCAAGGTACTATGTCAAATAAAATTAATTTATAGTAAAATTTCTGAAGTGTATTTTTTATTTCGAAGTACTTAGGTTTTCTAGAATTTTAAAGATAGAACCAGAGAAGCAGAAGCAGAAAAGCAGAGGGAGTAAAAGAGATAAACCCCAAAGCTCTCTTCAGAGTTGCAGGGACTGGACTCTAACTTAGGTCATATATATGGCAAAGCAGCACACTGACCAAGTATACTATGTCATGGGCCGTTTCGGTGATTTATTTTAATATTTATTTTTATTTTTTATTGAATTTCATGGTTGGTGAAGAATGAATTTTATATCAGTGGACATAAAGTTTTGATCTTACTGTTATCCTCTTAAAACATATTCAACCCCCCCCCATAATAAAGTGGAAAAAGAGAAAAAATACATATCCAATGAAATATATTTTAAAAAATAAGTCATGGTCTATTTGGCATTTCTAAAAACAGGTATCTAAAAAGGAAAAATAGATTTAAGAAGTTAAAAATGTCTGAAAGGGTAAGAAGAGAAAAATTACATTTACAATAGAACTTGATATTGGGAAAAAAAACTTATTGGAATTCCCAATATGAAGGTTATTTAAACTGTGTCTGCTTATGTTTACTATATGAGAAATTAAAAATTAAAATAAAAAAATGTATACTTACTAGACCATCTAAAGATAGCACTTAGTTTTTAAGAAACTTTTTTATGAAAGAGAACTATATGTTCCAAAAATAATGAACAACATGAGATGTATTTATAGTTTTGAAAAACTCTTTAATATTTTTCTTAGTGGAAAACAATTGAATTTTTACATTTGCAGCTATATTCAGTCTGTTGCCATTACACAAGTCATTCAGCTTTTGGAAAACACTATGTACTTATAAAAGAAAAAAAATGAATAAAAGCAAATAATGGGGAGTTGGGTTAAGCGCATGTGGCACAAAGCACAAGGACCTGCGTGAGGATCCTGGTTTGAGCCCTGGGCTCCCCACCTGAAGGGGAGTCGCTTCACAGGCAGTGAAGCAGGTCTGCAGGTGTCTATCTTTCTCTCCCTCTCTCTGTCTTCCCCTCCTTTCTCCATTTCTTTCTGTGCTATCCAACAACAACATTAACAACAACAACAATAAAAAACAAGGGCAACAAAAGGGAAAATAAATAAATAAAGCACATACTTTTTAAAAAAGCAAATAATGTCTTAATATTTTGAAAACAATTATGACCCTATGGACCTCCTAAAAGGGTTTGGGGAACTCTATGGGTTCTCCCAGATTACACTTTGAGAACTTCTGATACATATGATTCAGAATCTTTTAAATTTATTGCAACCTATTTTATAATCTGCATATGGTCTGTCATGTGATTGTTTTGTGAACATCTGGAAATACATGTATGGTGCAGTTTTTTCAATGTTTTTTGAATGTCAGTTAAATCTAACTGGCTTGTAGAGTTCTTCTGAGGTTCTTTATATTTACTGATTTTTATCTTTTCTGTAAATTTCTGAAAGTGAGCTGTTTAACAATGATTTTACTTGTTTTATTGTTTGTTTGTTTTGTTTTGCTTTTGCCAGCAGAACAGTGATGTCCAGCATTGCCATTAGTGGGGCTCAGTGCCTGCATGAGTCTACTGCTTTTGGCAACCATTTTTCCAGTTTTTTTTTTTCTTTTCTCTAGTTAGAGGGTGAAAGAGAAAGAGAAAGAAAGAGAGACAAAAAGTAAAAAAACACCAAAGTGTTGCTCATGAAATTTTCCCAGTTCAAGTGTTCCCATGAGGTGATCCCACTATGCCTTTAAATATTTTAGTTCTTTAGACCTTTTTAGTTCTGTCGAACTTTGCTTCATGGCTTTTGAATTTTTTATTATGTATAATCACTTCTAGAATTGTTACTTGATTTTATCATTATAAGACATCTGTATTATATCCCTATCTTTGACTATTTCCTATTCTACTTTGTTTTAATAGAGACATACTTGTTTCTTATGCATAACTGTATTTTATAATAATTTCTTTTAACCTTTCTGTGTCTTCAGAATAGACCTTTAATATGTAGAGAGACCTATATGTAAATTCAGAAATATATTTATATTAACATATCTATCTACAGAGGAAAACTGAGGGAAAAAAGGATTGATTCTTGCTTTTTTGCTTTTTTTCCAGTCCAATAATCCCTACATTTAAAGTATTTGCAGTCTAATTACAACCAAAGTAATTATCAATATGGTTGGGTTTAAACCTGCCATTTTGGCTTTTTTCTATTTTCTCCATCTGGTTTGTAATCCTTTATTTCTCCTTTTTTGCCTTCTCTAGTGAATTAACTATTTTTTAGTATCCCATCTGGTGTGTGTGTGTGTGTGTTTTCTTTTTAGTTAGTTCCGTTTGTGTTATTTGCAATAGTTGCTCTATGTTAAAACTCAATATATATCTTTAGTATATCACAGTCTACTCTCAACCAATATTGTATTAGTTCACAAAGTGAGAATATTGCAATATTATTACCACCTTCTTACCAGATCCTGTGATAGCATTGTCATAAATTTCATTTTATGTGTTTGTAATACATAGAATTTCTGTGATATCATTAGTCATGTTGTTATTTTACTTTAATTAATTTATAGTCTTTGAAATTATTTATAAGTAAATGGGTAAATGAAAGGTCTTACATACTGACCCATGGATTTACCTCATCTGACGATATTTATCTTTTTCTGATAATCCTAGTTTATATTAGGGATTAGCTACAAATAATCATTTCCAATCATCCAGTATATTAATTCTCTCATCCTTTTTCTGTTGAATATTTTTTTTAAGTTTTGGCTTTCTATTTTTTAACAATTTTGTTAAGGTATAAGTGCCTTAAATTGTTGAGATGTATCTGCCTTTAAATGCACCTATTTTTAATTATTTTAATGGTTTAATAATGATTTACAAGATTATGTGATAAGAGGGGTATAATACCATACAATCCAATTTCCACCACCAGAGTTCCTTATCCCCTCCCTCCATTAGAAGTTTCCCTATTTTTATCCCTCTGGGAGTACGGACCAAATGTTTTTATGGGGAACAGAAGTTGGAAGGTCTGGCTTCTGTAATTGCTTCTCTGCTGGACATGGGTGTTGACAGATTGATCCATACCCACATTTTTTAAAACATTTTTTATATTTATTTATTTATTCCCTTTTATGGTCCTTGTTGTTTTATTGTTGTAGTTATTATTGATGTGGTGGTTGTTGGATAGGACAGAGAGAAATGGAGAGAGGAGGGGAAGACAGAGAGGAGGAGAGAAAGATAGACACCTGTAGACCTGCTTCAAGGCCTGTGAAGCGACTCCTCTGCAGGTAGAAAGCTGGGGGCTCAAACCGGGATCCTTACACCAGTCCTTGTGCTTTGCACCTCATGCACTTAACCTGCTGTGCTACTGCCAGACTCCCAGTCTATTTCTATCTTTCCCTAGTGGGGTAGGGCTCTGCATAGGTAGGGTTCTAGGATGCATTGATGAGTCCATCTGCCCAGGGAAGTCAGGCTGGCATCATGATACGTCTGCAACTTGATGACTGAAAAGCATTAAATTGTAAAGCAGAACAAATTGTTTACTAATCAGGAACTTAAAGGGAAAAGTATAGCAGATGAAATTTAGTATCTTCATGTTGGAAGGAGCTAGGAAGTCTATTTTAGGTATATTCCAAAGGGCCCATGACTTTACTAATTTTTGACTGAGCCCAACAGCTAATGTGGTTTGAGAATATGTCTGGGAAGATGGTGTCAGAGTTGAGGATAGGATGGACTAGAAAGCTGGATAAGGACAGAGAGAACATGGGGAAAGTATAAAAAAGTATATAAATACCATTAACTTTAAACCCCATAGATCTGACCTAAGGACCATGTCTGTTTAGCACAGGAGCTTGTGTAAACTCTGCATGCCTGTCAGTCTGAGCTTGCATTTCATGGTCATAGCTAGGAACATTCTAGGCTGCACTCATTTTAGGACCAGTCTTCCTCGAGTGGCAGAGTATGTTGACCCAGCCTCCCTCCAGAGAGTGGGTAT
The DNA here is from genome assembly GCF_950295315.1 of Erinaceus europaeus. Lineage (NCBI taxonomy): Eukaryota > Metazoa > Chordata > Mammalia > Eulipotyphla > Erinaceidae > Erinaceus > Erinaceus europaeus. The sequence goes on along the minus strand of NC_080165.1, from coordinate 71,485,432 downwards.
TTTTTACCACTGTTGCTCTACATTGAGGGAAAGGTCCTGTAGAGACCCACAGGTGGGCTTATGATTTTGTCCCTTATTGGAGATGATTAGTGATGGTGAAGAGAAGGATCTATTAGAGGTGTAAGCCAATATCTATGTGGGAATATCAAGATACCCTGAGTAGGGCCCTGGATGTTGGGGTGGCGTGGGGCCTCCTATTACTTAACAATTTTGTTATGGTATGAATTACATACTTTAAAATTCACCTATTTAAATTATTATTATTATTATTTATTGACTTAATAATGATCAACAAGATTGTAGGACAAGAGAGGTATAATTACACACAATTCCCATCACCAGGTTTCTGGATCCCATCCCCTCCATTGGAAGATTCCTCATTTTTTATCCTTCTGGGTGTATGGATCCAGGATCATTATAGGGAACAGAAGGTAGGAGGTCTGGCTTCTGTAATTTCTTCTCTGCTGGACATGAACATTGGCCAATCCATACTCCCAGCTTGTTTCTATTTTTCCCTAGTGGAGCACTGCTCTGAAGAAGTGAGGTTCCAGAGTACATTGGTCAGGTCGTCTGCCCAAGGATGTCAGGTTGGCATCATGTTAGCAACTGCAATTTGGTGGCAGAGTAATGGAGCTGTAATTTCACCTCAATTATAATTTTTTATTGTCAGTGTCAACACTATGAATCCACTGCTCCTGGTGGCCATCTTTTCCTTTTTATCTTTCTATTTTATTTGACAGGGCATAGAGAAATTGAGATGGAAGTAGGAGATTGAGAGGGAAAAAGAAAGATAGGCATTGGCAGATCTGCTTCACTGTGAAGCTTAGTGTGGAGCAGGGGGTTGAATTCAGGTCCTTGTGTATGGTAACACATGTGCTCAACTGGGTGTGACACAGCCCAGCCCTAAACTAACCTGTTTTATGTGAGTGATTTAATGATTATTAATAAAATTCAAAACTGCGGGACCATTGTACAGCAATTTAGTTTTAGAATATTCCCTTTCCCCAAAATAAACTCCTCATGCCCATTTACATTCAGTCCCCTTTTTCACTCACAGTAGGCAGCCATTAATCTGCTTTTATGGAAATTTCATATCAATGGAATTTTACAGTATGCGTTCTTTGCTTCTTTTCAGTTAGCATAATGTTCTTTGTGTGTTTCCATAACAGTAATTCATTCCTATTTATTGACTTAAGTAAACATTTAGTTATATAAACATATTACATTTTGCTTGTCTATTCAGCATTTTATAGGCATTTGTATAATGTTCTCTTTCTGTTGTTAATAAGGATATTGCTGTATACTTTTGTATACATTTTTTGTGAATATATGCCTTCATTTCTCTTGGCTAGAGAATGAATAGTGGAATTCCTGGGTCATGTTTCAAATTTATGCTTAACTTTTGAAGAGATTACTGAGCTTTTTTTCCAAGGTGACTAAACCATTTTACATTTTCACAAAGAGCAGATATGGCTCTCCTTCATATTTGCAAGTCATTAATACATATAGAAATTTGGATCTATTATCTTATTTTCTTTCTTCACTTAAAATAAGTTCCATTATGTTATAGACACCATTGTTTCTATAAATGTCAGTGATTACTTTGCAGTTGTTCCTCTTTACATGTAGTAAGTCTTTTTTCTCATTCTGATTTTAGTATTTTCTCTTTAATATTTAATATTAGGAGTTTAAAATATAATGTGTATAGGCATGTCTCAGGGTCTAATGAGCTTGCATTTATTCATTTGTACTTTTGGTCAGTTTGTATAAAACTTTAGTCATTGTTCTTCACATGGTCATCATTTTCTGTTCTAGAGTAAAAGAGCTCACTTATGATGCATAACATTAGAAATTATAGTCCCACAGATGTTGTTAGTTTTAGTTTTGACTTTGATAAATAATTGTTTTTGCAAAATTTCTTTCCGTGTAGGGCTCTTTTGGACTCTAATTCATTATTCCTGACTACATTAAATGATGTGTGTATTAGAAGTTCATCTGATTTCTCCTTATACATGTTTCTGGTGAATTTTTCTTTCTCATACTATTACACAAAAGATGAAAGTAAATCTGTGTCTCGTCTGTGTACAGGGCCCGTTGCTTTATGAAATTTAGTTAGTTTATGTCTCTTTTCTCAACTCACTGTGGTTATTTTAAAATCTACAATTGTGTAGTTTGTATGGTTTGCTCTTTTTGATCAACACATTATGATAGCCTATACCTTTCTACATTCCCATGGAAGTTTCTATTTGCCTTTTGTTTGTTTGTTTATTTTGCAAAAGATCTTATTCATACATTCCCAAAATGTTCTTCCAAACTTTCACTAGGAGAGTATTGAAAACTCCACTTATATTCCACCAAAAAATAGCAACACCAGAAAATTCATATGTTTATCCCAAAGTCTTGCTTACTAAAATCTATCTCTTTGGTAAGGTGTTCTTTCCATACTGCTAGAAAACTGTCCTTCTCCATCTTGCTTTTCATAGCAGATAAATATGTATGTCTATTATCTTATACCAGAAAATGCTCTTTTGTGTATTTCTTATTTTCCTTCATTATCTTCTTTTGTTCTCACTTTTTGACTTATTATTACAACTCCATGAAAAGAGAGAATAAATGAAAAAAGATATGGGGTATAGAAGAAGATTTAAATGCTTGCCTTAGTAGGATTACCATGGGATGATTTGAAAGAGAATGCAAATCATTTGACATCTCTACCTGCCATATTTAGACAGGAAATCTTAAAGTACAGGGCATTAACAACAGTCTGCATCTTGACAAGATCTCATGGCATAACCATAATATAGTTCTAATTATTTCTACTTTATGCTTCTTGTAAATAATCTTGATTACTTATTTATTGATCTGGAATATCATTACCTTAACCAGAAAATCTTTCCTGATCTTATTCGTGTTCTTTTTCACATCCCAGCTTAAAAAAAATATATTATCATTTTATTTATTTATGTGATAGAGACAGCCAGAAATTGGAAAGCAGAGAGAGATAGAGAGGGAGAGAGACAGAGAGACACCTGCAGCACTGCTTTACCACTTATGAAGCTTTCCCCTGCAGGTGGGGTCCAAGGGCTTGAACCCAGGTCCTTGCACACTGTAATGTGTGCGCCCATCCGGTGCATCACTGCCCGGCCCCTTCCAGCTCTTTTCTCAAGCTCTCTTTTCTCCCTTGACTTTGTCTTAATCCATGCTAAATATTATCTGTGATGAATTTATGGCAGCCAAATCAAGTTAATAGTGAAATAGTTCTCAAATTTGAGGGCTTAAATTAACTTCTGGTTCTATTATTATTTTGCTTTTGATTCTGTGTAGATTTGAATTTTGTATCCACAGTGTACATAGCATCAATATATACAGCATGTTGTGTTAGTTAAGGTAATGCTGTCTGTATCCTATAATTTCCTATAAAACCTTAGATAGTGTGATAGAGGAGAAATATAAAATTAATTGGGGTGTACTGCATGCATCTTTCAGAGACCTAGATAGATAAAAGTTCTTCACTCTTCAATAGTTCAATCCAAAGATCACTTTGAAGAGAATAAATGGAAACTTGTAGGGTGTACTTATAGATTAAGCCTAAAAATCATGTGAATTAGTTCTGTTCCCTCTTCACTTACCAACCAATAATCACTGGCATGATCATCCTTGGGCTGGAAACTGTAACATTAAATAGGAAACTACTTTTCAGAAACACTCTGTACCATGTAAGGAACATAAGTCTCTGGTGGTCTTTCAGCTAGTTTTCTTTGAATGCATAAACATACATGAAGATGTGTGAGTATGCTTCTTCATTCTTCCGGTTTAAATAACCAAGTCTCTCAAAAAAGTTGAAAAAAGTTTGAAAAGTTATGGAATCCGGTGAAATGACAGAGCATGATAAGATGTGCTTCCTATTGTGTGAGCTCTCAGCCCCTTCCCTGTCCTTAATAGCCCCCACATTCTAATCTAATCATTGAATCCTCACTTCTACAGTGTCTCAAGGCATCATTTATTCCCTATGTTGGCGCTCATTGCAACCGGTTTAGTTAATTCACTGCAAAATGAAGCCTTGCTGATTTCTACTCTATTGATGGTCCCTTTAGTTGTTTTTTTGCCTCTGTTCATTTCCAGTTTATCCTTCACATCAGCACTAAAATGTTTTGCAAAGTACCTTTGTACTTTTGTTTTCATCTCCAGAATATTTAAGTTTGCATAGCTGAGAAGGTGAGTTCATACTTAGAAAAAAATCCATTTTTATTTAATTTAGCTCTATCACTCTCCAGCTATCTAGTCTTTGTTTTTGTTGGTGTTACTTTTAATTTTACTTATTACTGTGTAGAAACAGAGAAATTGAGAGGGGAAGAGGAATTAGAGACTGAGAGGGAGACAGACAAAGACACTTAAAGTTCTACTTCATCACTCAGGAAGTTTTCCCCCTGCAGGTGGTGACTAGGGCCTTGAACCTGGGTCCTTGTACACTGTAATGTGTGTTTATTTGATGTCTTTTTTCTCCCCTCTTCTTTCTATTCTTGTATGAATTGAACTTATTTTGAAAACCATGACTGGAAACAGTCTTAATCTTCTATCACCACAGGGGACTGATATTCCTGACCCAGTTTGGGTTTGGCAGATTCTCACAAGAACTCTGACTGGTCTGGCCATATTAGAATAAACGGGTAAGTAGGGCCACACGTAAAGTCCAGGGTGGGAGAAGTAGCATTTCCTAGAGAAGCCAATGCCCAGAGGATAGGAGTGCTAAGAAAACACCTTATTTCCTTTCTATTCCTATAATTTTCAGCTGTGTTAACTTCTTAAGGACAGTATTGCCAAGTAGAAAAGGCATCCTCTCACTCACATCTGAAGGGAAGAAAAGGGGAAATATACCTTATTAGCAGGCGGATCAAAGCAGGAATAAAAATCCTTGAAATTGGAAAGGGAGGTAAGACAAAAAAGAAATTATGGTTTTTGTAGTGGTACTCAGAAATTAAGCTGGAAGGTATTGTAAGAGAGGCATTTGTAGATGCTAACTGGGCAACCATGGAATGAGGATAGTTCCTGAGACTGATCCAGTAAGTTGCAGCTTCTACTTTGCCTGGGATGCATGTAGAAGGGGGTAGGTAGAGGGTGTTGGAATTGTGAACTTACTTCTCCCATTCAAGATCACTCTTACTTTCCATGGAGATTCCTTCTTTTCTGGTCTCTTCATCACTACTGCTCCGTGAATTGAAGCACCTCATTTGTTATAACCTGCCTTCACAGACTCATTTTTCTTTATGGAGAACCACTTTGCAAACTTGGTTTTGTTTGTTTGTTTATTTGCATTTGTTTTTGTATTTTTCTACAGATATTTATTTATTTATTTATTTTTATTGTTTCTTTTTATTTATTTATTTTTTTAAAGAAAGGAGACATTAACAAAACCATAGGATAAGAGGGGTACAGTTCCACACAATTCCCACTACCTGATCTCCATATCGCATCCTCTCTCCTGATATTTATTTTCATGTGAGAATATATACATACAACTGGGTAAGCACACACATCACATATTTTATATATAAAATATGTGATGTGTGTGCTTACCCAGTTGCGCCACCTTCTGGCCCCCACAGCTCTAACGTGGTGGTGCCAGGGACTGAATCTTGAATCTCTGGGGCCTCAGAAATATAAATCCTATATGGTACTACTGTGCTCTTTCATTTTCCACATAAACATCTGTCTGTTTCCAGTAGTGTCAACTATCAGCTGATTCTCTGAGCAAACAGGACTCTCCTCATTCCACTAATCATTCACCCTACACATATTCATTGAACTTGCACTGTGCAGTAGATCTTAAAGTAGACCCTTGGGAACCACTGCATTGGACAAGGCAGAGAAGACGGCCTACACAGAGACAGAAACTACACAGATGAATACATTACATCAATTGCTGATCACTGTGGTGAAGAAAAAGAAGACACAATTAAGAGATGGTGAGACAGATACGACAAATGATAGGCTGATCAGAGCAGTCATCTTTAGAGGAAGCATTTGAGCAGAGGTCTGAATGCTGTGGAAAAGAAAACTCTCTAGGCAAGAAACACCAGGTGCCAAAGCCTCTGAGGTAATAAAGAAATTGCGATGGGCTAGAGGCAGCTGGCAGAGCACCTGATTAAGTGGTCACATTACAGTATGCAAGGACCCAGGTTTGAGCTCCTGGTCCCCACCTGTAGGAGGAAAGCTTCACAAGTGGTGAAGCAGGGCTGCAGATATCTTTCTGTCTCCCTCTCTATCTTCCCCTCTCTTCTCAATTTCTCTCTGCCTCTATCCAATAATAAATAAACAATTTATAGTATATAATAATTTAAAATCATACTAGGCTTCCTTGAAAAAGTGGCTGATTCATTAACTGAGCAAAAGCAATAAGAACACACAAAAAAAGAAATTAGGAAGTGGACAGGATAAATCAAGAACACCTTGTCACACCAGAAAAACTCGATAGCCTTCAAAGACAACAAGGATTTGTGTTAAAAGGATTCAGGAGCTAACTAGCCAATTTAGGCTTATCCTATTGTTTTAGGATAAGAGTACAGTGGATTGTGTTTCATTTCTTTATTGGGGTTAATGGTTTATAGTTGACTGTAAAATATAATAGTCTGTACATGTGTGACATTTCCCAATTTTCCACAAAACAATTCAACACCACTAGATCCTTCTCTGCCACCATATTCCAGGACTTGAACCCACCCCCCCACCATAGTCTTTTACTTTGGTGCAATACCCTAAAGAGTACAGTGGATTTAAGCCCATCAAATATATGGAATACTCATGGATTCATAATGATACTTAAAATAAAAAGTCAGTGACCTCTTTGAAAGATGAAAGGGAAGTGATTTTTAAAACACTGGTTGATTTTAACAAGTAAAGAATCAAGCAACTGCCTATTTTACAAAAAAGTAACTTCAAAGGAACTGCATAGCAGATGAGTAGTTTCTCATACTGGAAGCAGTAAATGAATAAGTAAAGAAGGAATGCCATCATTTTGCATTCATCATTGATGAAAATCTGAGCATGGAGGTCATTTTGGTCTTTTGGTGAACATCTTTTCCTGGCCCAGAGATAACTAAGCATTATACACTCCCTGATAGACCTACAAAACATCTATGAAGATGTCTTGGTAAACCTGAAAGTCATATGCCTCTGAATCGCAGTAACAAGACCTACAGGTAGCAGAGAAACTAGTTAACTAGCGCTATCCTGGAGGTCTTCAACAAAATCAACAGTGGAGAAAAATTTTAAAGACATCATGGTTTTGTTGTAACAGCAAAAACTTACAAGTTGGGAGGGGGTCTTTAGATTAAAAGAGATAATGATAAGCACACTAGTGTGAATTACAATGTAAATAAACAAACTGTTATGCAAAAGGAAGGCAAAAAAAGAAATAGAAAGGACAATAGGATGAGAGTATAGTACAGATGAGGAAACATTGGCTGGATACTTGGTGACACAGCAGTATTATTTTCGTTTTAGTGGAGTGTGATGATAGGTATTGTGATTATAAAAGAGAATTGATATGTACTCACATATTTACAAATTAAATTACATGGCAGATATCTGCTTAGAAATAACCTGAAACGTGTAGAAATTGGTAGGGTCATGGAGCAGAGGTGCTCAGATATAACCTAGAGGACTAGTTAAAATGGTTTCCACTCTCCCCAACCCTCCTCCCCCCTCAGGGTTTCCTATTCAATCTTGGGCATGTATCCAGGAATTTTCCTTTTTTTCTTGCTATATATTCTCTTTCTTTCTTTTTCCGTTTGATTGGGAGGTTAATGGTTTACAGTACAGTTGTTGACACTTGGTTATAGTTTCTCATCTCTCCGAAGTAGGTCTCTGCAGAATGCACTCACCCCCAACTTAGGTCCTTTTCCACCATCATACACGAGGGCCCTAAAGCCCTCTTCACCCCCTCCCACCAGGCTCTCAAGCAGTATTAATGCTTTTGATATGAAGACCATGCTCTGAAGACCACAATAAAGACAAGACCCAAATTATTCCTACACTTTGATGGTGGGTGCATGAAGCTTCATTGTGGTATCCTGTCAAATCTAAATGGTCCAGGATAAACACATAAAATGAGTGAAGACTTTTGACAGTCCAAATGGGGTGTGGGGGGTTCTTTGTGGTCATTAGCCAGCCAGACTTGGCTGCTGCCTCTGGGATTGGAGGATGCACAGCACCTCCTGCCCACCTGGAGGTGAATGTATCAACTCTGCTGCCAGTCCTTCTGGAGAAATGGTTTATTTGAGAGGCATTGGAGTGACTTTTGCCAAAGTCTGCACCATATCGACTCTATTCCCTTAATATGGTCAATGATTGAAAGATGAGTGACTGGCATGAACCTCAAGCTTTTGTGACCACTTCAGCTAGGAAGGGTGCATTTGAGCAGAACTACACCAGAGATCAGTAAGGAATGAAGGTGATACCTAAACTCAAACAACCTCCTCTCCCTCCCACAAAAAAAAAACAAAAAAAAAAACACCTTTCTACAACTTCTAGGTAGGAGGCACCTCTCTATTGGTTTGAGTTCTTCAACTTGCCTCTTAAGATTAGCTTATTTATTTATCAATTCAAACTTCAGATATTTATTAAGGACAGGTGAATAGGGGGTAGTCAGGATATTTAAGAACTTGTACCCATCAGCCAGGATGATTATGTGCATATCCCCAAATACCTCCACAACTACCAGTCAACCCTACCTATAAGAGATGTGTTTCATTCCTAGAATCAGGATATATACTAACAGAGTGACCCCTTAAGTGCTATAATTTATAGGAAAATGACATTTTTGTATATAAAATTGAGTTTCAGGATATAATTAGGTGAACTAACCTACTAAAAGCCCAATAATCTTATTTTAGGATCATTGAAAAGTGCCTTAGTCAACAATGCTACCCTAAAAAAAACAACAAGATTTACTGAATTAAAGGACCTGTTAAAATGTAGATTCCTAATTATACCAAAAGAGACTACCTGGGACAGCAACAAGACAGGACTAAAACAACTTCAGGAACCTACCAAATCACTGGAATAGCAAAGAGGATCACCTGAGAATGCAACAAGATAGGACTAGGATTACTCCAGGAACCCTCCAAGCCAGGGCCACCAAGCTACAGATGCCACCATGACATCAACCTGACTTCCCTGGGAGGATGACCTCACCAACGTGTCCTGGAATCCCACCTCAACAGAGCCCTGCCCAACTAGGGAAAAGGAGAGACAGGCTGGAAGTATGGATGGACCTGCCAACACTCATGTTCAGTGGAGAAGTAATTACAGAAACCAGACCTTCCACCTTCTGCACCCCATAATGATCCTGGGTCCATACTCCTGGAGGAATAAAGAATAGGAAAGCTTTCAAGGGAGGGGATGGGATATGTAGTTCTGGTGGTGGGAATTGTGTGGAAATGTACCCCTCTTATCCTATGTTTTTGTCATTATTTCCGGGTGGTGGTTGAGTGCACATGCTCCAATATGCAAGGACCAGGCTTAAGCCCCCAGTCCCCACCTGCAGGAGGGAGGCTTTGCAAGTGGTGAAGCAGTGTTGCAAGTATCTCTCTGTCTCACTCCCTCTCTGTTAACCCCTTCCCTCTCGATTTCTGACTGTATCTATTCAATAAATAAAGATAATAAGATTTATTGATTGGTTGATTGATTTAATAATGACGTACAAGAGGGAGTCCGGCAGTAGCACAGTGGGTTAAGTGCACATGACAGAAAGCTCAAAGACCGAAGGGAAAACATCTGAAAGGTATGATTGGAAGCAGGAAGTGGATACTTGCAGGTTTTCATGATTATGGATAGAAGCTAAGGTTACTAGAAACCTTCCCCCAGCATGGTTGACAGCTGTGGTTAAGTCACTGGATGTGAAGCTAAAGGCCCATGATCGAATCCCTTGTGTCGGATGTCTCTATTTGAAGGTAAGTCGGAAGGTGAGGAGAGGGGGGGAGAGGAGGGGAAGATATTCATAGTTGTGAGGGCTTACTTCTGGGCTATCAGTACTATTCCACTGGTCAGTGTGTCTATTCATGTTCCAGTACCAAGCAGTTTTGATTATAATGGTCCTATAATACAATTTGAGATCTGGGAGTGTGATGCCTCCAGTTCTGTTCTTTCTTCTCAAGATTGTTTTGGCAATTCTAGGTCATTTCTGGTTCCCGCTAAACATTTGCAGCATTTGTTCTATTGTCCTAAAAAATGTGGTTGGGATCCTGATTGGAATAACATTAAATCTGTATATGGCTCTGGGTAGTATATTCATTTTGATGATATTAATTCTTCCAACCCATGAATATGGAACATCTTTCCACTTCTTTGTGTCTTTTTCAATTTCCTTGAGTAGTGACTCATAATTTTCAGTATACAAGTCATTCACTTCTTTGGCTAGGTTTACTCCTAGATATTTTATTGTTTTTGTTGCTATAGTAAAAGGAATTGATTTCTGGACTTCAACTTATTCTAATTTGCATAGAGTAATGCCACTTACTTTTGAATGTTAATTTTGTAGCCTGACACCTTACTGTATTGCCTGATGATTTCCAAAAGCTTCTTGCAGGATTCCTTCGGTTTCTCTTTGTATACTATCATGTCATCTAATTCCTCTTTACTTAGTTTTGGAAGTTCGTATGTATCTAGGAACTCATCCATTTCTTCCAGGTTCTCTAGCTTGGTGGCGTATAGTTGTTCATAGAAGCCTCGCATGATATATTGAATTTCTGTGGTGTCTGTTGTAATATCTCCTCTTTTATTTACAATCTGAATTATTTGGGTCTTCTCCCTTTTTTGTTTTTTGAGTCTGGCTAAAATGTCTATCTTTCTCTCCTCCTCTCTGTCTTCCCCTCCTCTCTCCATTTCTCTCTGTCCTATCCAACGACTACAACAATAAAACAACAAGGGCAACAAAAGGGAATAAATAAATAATAAAAAAAAAATTTTGTCAATTTTGTTCACTCTTTCGAAGAACCAACATTTGTTTTTGTTGATCTTTTGTATGGTTTTCTTATTTTCTTTTTTAAATATTTATTTTATTTATTTATTCCCTTTTGTTGCCCTTGTTGTTTTATTGTTGTTTGTAGTTATTATTGTTGTTGTCGTTGTTAGATAGGACAGAGAGAAATGGAGAGAGGAGGGGAAGACAGAGAGGAGGAGAGAAAGATAGACACCTGCAGACCTGCTTCACCGCCTGTAAAGCGACTCCCCTGCAGGTGGGGAGCCGGGGTTCGAACCGGGATCTTTATGCCGGTCTTTGTGCTTTGCGCCACCTGTACTTAACCCGCTGCACTATAGCCCGACTCCCCGGTTTTCTTATTTTCAATGTTATTTATTTCTGTCCTAACTTTAGTTATTTCTGTCCTTCTGGTTGCTTCAGGGTTCCTTTGTACTTCTTCTTCTAGGTTTTTAAGATGTGCAATCAGACTGTTTATTTGTGCTTTTTCTGGTTTCCTAATGTGTGCTTGTATGGCTATGAACTTCCCTCACTGCCTTAGCTGTGTCCCAAATATTTTGATAGCTTGTGTTGAAATTAGCCATGGTGAGCACATCTATCTATACCCCAGAAGTCAGCAAACAATAAAATACTGGGCTGTTAGAGAACTGATTGCTATATCAATAAAATGCTGTTATGAAGTCCTTAAAATTGGATTTTAGAATAGCCATGTCATATGAAACATAGTCATTTGGGGAGGATGGACAAAATTGGTACAGCATACATGTAACCCTGTATGAAGAACCAGGCTCAAGCACCTGGTCCCCACCTGCAAGAGGGAAGTTTCAAGAGTAGTGGAGCAGTGCTGCAGGTGTCTCCTCTACTATCTTATCTATATATCTATCTCTGTCTCTCAATCACTATATAAAAAAAATGGCCACTAGGAATGGTTGAGTTGTGCATTTATGAAATCACAGCAATAACTCTGTTACATATTTGTAAATATACAAATCAATAAATTTATTCTAGTGGTATTTCTTAAAGTATTATCAGTAGCATCCAAAATTGTAATCATTTTGAATATATATTTTCACTATAGTTTTGTATAGAGAGACCTTGTTCATGCTCCCAAAAACCTTATCATATGACTTTAACATTAAAAGATCTGTTTAATAGCCCATGTTTAGTGGGGAAGCAATTATAGAAGCCAGACCTTCTACCTTCTGCACCCCATAATGACCCTGGGTCCATTCTCCCACAGGGTTAAAGAATAGGAAAGCTATCAAGGGAGGAGATGGGATACGGAACTCTTGATGGTAGGAATTGTGTGGAGTGGTACCCCTCTTATCCTTAGGTCTTGTCAATATTTCCATTTTATAAATAAATAAATTTTAAAAATTTTAGCACAAAAAATCTGTATAATAGTAAGAGTAATTTATAAACTCATTGAACATAGTGATAAAACATAGCGATGAAAGTGATGGAACCCATCCTACTCTGTTGTATCACTTACTCAGTTCTGTACTTAAATTTTACTTCTGCTGGGATTGTTTAAATATTACATAAAGCTTTGCACTTAATCTGGAAAACAATTATTTAGTAAATTATAGTCACTGAAACTGTTTTGCGAAATATGTCAAAATATTTAAAAAAAAACTTTATCATATATTTTTGTGCTTACCAGACAGATACTACAGATTACTCAAGGCCTTGAGTCACCTTTTCTTGCTGCCTTGCTACCTCTGGCTTGAGTTTTTTTTTTTTTTTTCACAGAGTTGAGGCCTCTGGCAAGTGTGATCTCACTGCCACAGGCTGCCTTTTCATTCAAATGGAGACACAGAGAGGGGCTGGGGGAGGAACAGAGAAAGAAAACTAACACTGCACCAGAAATTCCTCTTTTTTTTGGGGGGGGGTGAATTTTTTTTTAATTTAAGAAAGGATAAATTAACAAAACCATAGGATAGGAGGGGTACAACTCCACACAATTCCCACCACCCAATCTCCATAACCCACCCCCTCCCATGGTAGCTTTCCCATTCTCTAGCCCTCTGGGAGCATGGACCCAGGGTCATTGAGGGTTGCAGAAGGTGGAAGGTCTGGCTTCTGTAACTGCTTCCCCGCTGAACATGGGTGTTGACTGGTCGGTCCATACTCCCAGTCTGCCTCTCTCTTTCCCTAGTAGGGTGGGTCTCTAGGGAAGCTGAGCTCCAGGACACATTGGTGGGGTCTTCAGTCTAGGGAAGCCTGGCCGGCATCCTAATGACATCTGGAACCTGGTGACTGAAAAGAGAGTTAACATACGAAGCCAAACAAATTGTTGAGCAATCATGGACCCAAAACTTGGAATAGTGGAGAGGAAGTGTTAGGGGGATACTCACTGCAAACTCTAGTGTAATCCTGCTTTCAGGTATATATTTTGCAGTAGTTTATGGATACGTGTGAACATATGCTCTCTCTCACAGAAACTGGTGTATATCTAGGTTTTGGGACTTTGTTAGAAAGTGAACCACCTGAAATGGAATTAGAGTATACTATGAAAGGAAAGGCCTCACCCGAGTAATGAAGCTGAAGGGTTGTCATTCCACACGTGAAGTCTCTGGACACAGTCTGAAGTGAAGCATGTTGAGGTGGCCATCGTTGCATTGATTAGGTTGTGATACGCAGATGCAATATTATTTTATATGGATTGGGAGAGGCATATGGGAAAGTGGGCCCTATCCAAGGGTTCCAGGACTGGGGGAAGTAGAGGCTCTATAGTGGAGATGTGAGGTTCCTGCTGTCTTAGGGCTCAAAAAGACAATTGATAGTTAATGTTATCACATTATTTGGTAATTGGGTTAACTTTGAAAAGTCCTTTTGTTAGGGTTTGCTGTACAGTACCGAGTATCTTATATATAGCTGTGCTATTGGTTGTTTCTGATCTACTTGGTCTAGGCTTTTGAGAGAGTCCGCCTATCAAATACACAGCCTATATATTAAAAAGATTCAGTCTGTGTTTTAAAAAACTTTGAGACATACAATTAATTTTCCCCCCTCATATTAATTAACTAGTGATTTATATGACTACATTTTACTAGAAGTGTACATAAACACCATTCCCACCACCAAAAGACTGACCCATCCCTCCCACCCACTCCCACCCCCCCCCCCCCACTGGCCCAGGAAGCTGCATGTCTACCCCTTACCACAGGGCTTTTACTTTGGTGCCCTACTTACAATTTGGTCAGGTCCTGCTTTTAGTTTCCCTTTCAGATCTTCTTCCTCAACTTCTGTTGATGAGTGGGATCATCCCATACTCATCTTTTTCTTTCTGACTTAAATCCCTTAACATAATTCCTTCTAACTCTGTCCTATGTTCATAGCAGCACAATTCATAATAGCTAAAACCTGGAAGCAACCCAGGTGCCCAAAAACAGATGAGTGGCTGAGAAAGCTGTGGTATATATACACAATGGAATACTATGCAGCTATCAAGAACAATGAACCCACCTTCTCTGACCCAAATTCCTGTCTTCTGTGTGAACTTACCTGCTGCGCTCTCTGTCAGGTCCCTATAGTGAAGTATAACCCTAAATGTGTCTTGCACTCCAAATACACTAGTCTCTGTTTCCTAGGCACATTTCTAGTCTGTCAAAGACTCACCCATATTTCAAGTGGAGAGCACAGATTGTTTCCTTGTTTTTGATGCTCAGTTGCCCTAACTCCCTACCCATTGCATTCACCAGTACACCCAATGAATGCTGACTGTGCCTTTTAGACACTATGGCCACTGCCTTGTAGTAGGAATGTTTGTCTCTATGTCCCTTCTAAGATTCTAAGGCACTTTATAATAATGAATTTTGCTTAATCATTTATTTTAATCCTAAAGAGCATTTGGTGCGGAGCTTTGCATATGATTAGCACTACATAAGAATTTTTTGAATTCTTTACATAAATGATTCTATATTGCCCTGGTGAATATAGTGTCTTCCACACACAGTTTCATCACTTTAAGTACTTTTACTTATAGACTAGTTTTGTTTAGGATGGAGAATATCTTATTGAAGAGGAACAGAAGACTCACATATACCCCAGTGAGGATAACCACAAAACTACTAAACTCAAGCTGAAATATCAACTTTCTCATGTAGATGTAAAATTGCAACACTTTATCTCAACATGTGTTAGAAAGGCACCAATTGTGGTCCAGGAGTTGGCGCAGTGGCTAAGGCCCTAGACTCTCAAGCATGAGGTCCTGATTTCAGTCCCCAGTAGCACATGTACCAGAGTAATGTCTGGTTCTTTCTCTCTCTCCTCCTATCTTTCTCATTAATAAATAAATAAAATCTTTTAAAAAAAACTATATTTAACAAAAGAAAGAGAGAAAGAAAGGCACCAATCTATTATAAACCCTGATCCTTCAGTGGCTGCTGAAGAGGTAACTACATTCCTTTTGGAGAGTAATTTTGACAGGACTTTAGTCCTACTGGAACTTTTATGACCACTAATAAAATAAAATCTAATCCAATGGATTTTCTTTGCACATTCCTACTGTGACAGAAGGCTATTCCTAGTTAGTTCATTTACTCATTCAACAATTATTACCTTCTCCTACCAGGCATTCTGCTTAAGTCTTAAGATGTAAAGGTGAATTGCCTATGACCCTGCCCTTCAGGGATTCACAGTCAAAGAGACTGAGAACTCAATTGGATGTGTTTAAAGTCTCAGGTGAAATTTAGCCCTGAGGCTCTGACAATGACCCACATCAGTGCATTTGCCCATTAGACTCTGCCATCTGTCCCCACATGAGATGTTTGCTCTAACTCCTTTTCCATGGACTGCTTTTTGTTTGAGTGACCTTGGGGACAGCCTGAAATCTCAAGCTTGGAAGGGTACTTTAAAAACAAACAAACAAACAAAAAAAAAAAAAACCTTTTATTTATAAAAAGGAAACACTGACAAAAAACACAGGATAAGAGGGGTACAACTACACACAGTTCCCACCACCAGAACTCTGTATCCCATCCCATCCTCTAATAGTCTTCCTATTCTTTATCCCTCTGGAAGTCATTATAGGGTGAAGAAGGTGGAAGGTCTGTACTTTTAAAGTTACTGGTCTGCACTTACATGTGCTTCAAATAGGATTTCACGAACCTCTAATTATCTCCTCTTAGCATGCTAACTAAATGACTGACGACCAGTTCTTTAGTTACTCCAAGAATGGATTTCTATTCAGTCCATGTCCAGGATGCATTTAGGATGCCCAGAACATGTGTGCCTGCTTCAAGTGACATAGCGTAATTAACAGAAGCTAAGCAATTTTCAAAATACAACTTCCTACTCATTTCCAAAGCAGAAAATTGTCACATCTTAACCTCAGAAAGCTCATCTACAAAATTATTCTTTCCCACCCTCAAAGGAAAGCAAATCAAAGCAAAGCCAAGCCAAGCCTCTGGTGTCAGGATCTCTCTCTCTCTCTCTCTCTCTCTCTCTCTCTCTCTCTCTCTCTCTCTTTGCAAACATAAGCACTCGGTTGAAACAACAGCTATGACTCAGTTTCTAGCTAAGGTTGCCCGGATTGATTTAGTCTGAGTTCAGATTTAGCACATAATCATGCTCAATTTGCTCCACTGCACTGCCTAGAGATAAAAGGCTTGGGGGAAAAAATAGCTTCAGCTTGTGTCAGTCTTTGTGATGATGTCATTGCTATGAGAGAGCCTGGCCATTCCTTACTCTGCTGTGCTGCCTCAGACGCGGCAGGCTGCCTGCAGCAGGGAGCAGGCTCCAGGTGCTGATCTCAGGCATCCCCAGTGCAAGGCAGCACCGGGCTGGTCACAACAACGTCCACATCTGAGGCTTTTTCTCCATCTTTCACAACTCCAACTCGGAGGCTGCCTAACACTGTTGAAAATTCAGGAGGGGGGAATGCCAGCCCCTAGCATGGACTGTGATGTTTCCACTCTGGTTGCCTGTGTGGTGGATGTCGAGGTCTTTACCAATCAGGAGGTTAAGGTATGCACTTGCAGTCTTATTTTTTTTTTTTTTTTTATTGTTGCTGTTACTCGAGCTGTTGCCACAGCTTTGTTAGCTTAAGGAAACAAGACTTTGGTTAATAGTTTCAGCTCCTGGGTTGCACTAGCAATGTGACTTGGCTATGTTAATGAAAGTAAGTTAGAAAAAGAATCAGGTCCACATTATTTTTGAATGTAATGCATACTTCCATTTTCTGATTCTTCTTGTTTTTTCTATTACGTGATCCCTGGTCATCTCTTTCACAGGATACATGTTTTTTGTTTTGTTTTGTTTTGTTTTGTTTGGGTATTGTGTCTGTGTCAGTAAGGATAATTTGCCCATCCTTAACACTGAGAGGGGCTTTGTGTCAGTAACGAAATGAAGAAAGCACAATAATGAGCATAGTATTCAGGACACCCCAAGAGTAGAACAGCACCTCTACATGGCATGCCACTTAAATATGTGGTGGTGTAGTCTTTACATTGAACAAAAGCTGTTCTACAGATGGCACTTTCAACCTCCAGCTCTCTGGAAGTCAAAGTTGTAGAACAGCTGACTAGATTTTCTTTGTGAAAGGAATCAAGTCATTGTCTTTATGGACAACAAAGAAAGTGCATAAAGTTCAAGCTGAGATAAATTTGCATCTTAAGTCTAAGTATTTCACAGTGATGGTTCTCTCTGATGGTCTGCATCAATTGTCCAATTTTCCTCTGATGATAATATGTTGTCTTTTATTTCTCCTCTTGGTTTTATTATATGAAAAGATCCCTTGTAAAATATATATTGTGATTTCTTCTTTTTTAATTAATATAAGAACTAGTTGAGGCTCTTATTTAAATAGTTTACACACACACACATATATAAAGGACAGTTGTTCACTATGTTATGGGAGGAAGTAAAGGGAAATTACATTGCATAATAATTTTCCACTCTCATCTTAGACTCCACTTAAAGAAAGACACTAAATTCTTTATTGTTGGGTCGCTGCTGCTTCCTAAGTGGAGAAATATGTATTTGCTAGTATCACACGTGGATTTGTCATTCAAGATTGTGCTTTTGAGTACACTTTTGAAATGGATTCAAGAATCTGACTTGTTGTTTCTGCATATTTTAAATGTGTGGCCCTACATTTACCAGTTATTTATGCCAATGGAAATGTCTGCCACCTGTCATACTGAGGTTTATAAAATTTAAATATAATGATTTGGCACTGCTTAAGGGTTTAGTCTGAAATGGTTTATACATGCAGAGATCCATTAACTTATCAGTCATAGCTGCCATAAACACTCTGAAGAAGGAGAGCCATAATTAAAGAACTCCAGTTTAAATCCAATTTAAGGTCCATGTGCAAGGAGAGATGAGAGATGTCTCTTCTAGCAACTGTGGTAGCACAGTTAAATGGCCACAGAGTCTAACACAATAGCTTCTTCTGTTCTCAACTGTTCCTTCTTGTATACCTGTTTGCCTTGAGAATATCGTAAGATATTTGAAACTTTTATGCCCAAGAAATGATGCTGAGAAAATATCCCTTAGGGATCTGAAATATCCCAAGTATTGTGCTTGTACAAAAAGAAGTTAAAAATAGACTTACATGATATGTTTATCTATGGTATGTAAATATAAAAAGAACCACTTGTCAAATTCTTGATTGCAGAGTATGGTGTGAAATTAAGGGCCACGAAGTTCTGATAGCTGGTTGTTCTTGAGTAATTTGTTTGGCTTCATGTAGAAAGTTATACTTGAAGATGGATCTATTTTGAGAGAAGTATGAGGATGGGAGGGCATTTCATTTTGCATTCAAGAGAGTCAAAGCATTTGACTGCAGTAAGATCTCTATAAGAAAGAATAATTGGATAAACAACAAGAGAAAGAGTATATCAAAGCCAGATTATGCAATAGGTCACTGTTCATCAGAAAATTATTCTGGGTTGAGTCTCACAAAGAAAGATGTAACATATATATCTTCTTGTCTAAGTAATGCTCTATAATGAAATTATGTTCTTGGGACAAGGTGAATAATTTGTCTGCACCTTAATTTTCTCAGCTGTAATGTGGGGATATTCTAATTGATTTTATAGCAGAATTAAAGTATTCATGTAAGGTAATTAACACTGTGTCTATTTGCTATTGCCATCATTGTCATTGTCTTATTTTTAGACCTTCTGAAGGTTATAGATTACCTTTTCCAGTTTATTGGAATATTCTAACTTCACCTGAGTTTATAATGACAATGCAGGACAAAGAAATGGTTTTCAATCTCATTCTGTCAGTTAAACACACGAGAGAGAGAGAGAGAGAGAGAGAGAGAGAGAGATGGAGGGAGAGAGAGAGAGAGAGACAGACATACACACAGAGTCAACTTGGGAAAAATGGTCCTTCTTTTTAGACAGTAGTTGATGTAGAACAGTCATACTGTAACAAATAAAAAACAATACAGTATGCTTATTAAAATAGGGAAGCATGTCTTCACATGGGTGAAGTCAGTCAAGACCCATCTAAATCGCTGCTGAAACACTTTGACCCATACCCCCAAGTGAAAACTTGGCATAGCAGCTTTAGAAGCAATGTGTTTGAGCTGTCAGAAATACTGAGGCCCACCCAACACTTTCTGAGTAGCTCACCACACCTGTGCTACCTCCACCTGCTTCCCCACCAACAGTAAAATGGTAAATGCCTCCTTTCTGGCCTGGAGAGCTTCTGATTTGCCTCCTAGGGATCTGATCTCATTCCCATAGCACTTGGCTAGGAGACAGGAGACCTATAGCATTCCCTTCTTCTTGTCAATGGCAGGAAACATTGCAAGTCTTATAAGAGGAAAAAAAGAATCAAAGACCTTCAGATCCAGAGATTTGCTCTCTTATTAAAGAAAAACATTCGCATGGTTCACTTTACTTACCGGGCAGTATTCTAGGCACCAGAAATGGAGAAAACAGATAGCATTGCCCTCATGGAGTACACATTCTAACACAAGACGCAGACAGTGAGCTCATAAACAAATTAATGTATGCTGTAATATTAGGTAAGTAAGGACTATAGAGAAAAATAAAGCAGAGTAAAGAGATGAAGTATTGAAGGAGAAGTTTCAATAGAGGCTTTTCAAACTTGAATCTTAATTTTGACCAAGGTTGTTAAAGCAATGCTACAAAAAGGGAGAAAACAGGCAAATGTTTCTCTATATGTTTCTCTTCAGAAATTCTACTGTTCATTTTTGAATGGATAGCCAGTGGAAGCATCTTTAGGGAAGTGACATTCTCTTTAATGTCATT
This sequence comes from Erinaceus europaeus, assembly GCF_950295315.1. NCBI lineage: Eukaryota > Metazoa > Chordata > Mammalia > Eulipotyphla > Erinaceidae > Erinaceus > Erinaceus europaeus. The sequence continues at coordinate 71,465,221 of NC_080165.1, read as the reverse complement.
GTCCCAATGTCATTCAGAGATTTAAATTAAGTTAAGGAGACACATGTAGGTCTGAGGATGAAAATCAATATTTCTTTTTTTTCAAATCTTGGATGTTTATTTTTATATTTTAACTTTATTTATTTATTTATTTTACTGATCTAATAATGATCAACAAGACCATAGGATAAGAGGGGTACAATTCCACACAATTCCCACAACCAGAGTTCTGTATTCCATCCCCTCCACAGGAAACTTTCCTGTTCTTGTCCCTCTGGGAGTATGGATCCAGGATCATTATTGGGTCCAGAAGGTGGAAGGTCTGGCTTCTGTAATTGCTTCTCCACTAGATATAAGCATTGGCAGGTTAATCCATGCTCCCAGCCTGTTTCTGTCTTTCCCTAGTGGAGCAGAGGTCTGGGGAAGTGGGGTCCTAACCTGCTTTCCTCATAATACATCTTAAGCCTGTTGACTATCTTTGGAGAAGGGCAAAATATAAGTAGAAATATGTTATTAACATAATAATTCCTCACGTGGTATCTTAGGGTTGATATAGTAATTTTCTTTTTTTTAATTTTAAATTTTACATTAATTTATTGAAGGGAAATAATACTTTACAGGGAAGTTGTTACCTACCACATGGATGCAATTTCTTATCTCCCTTTGATAGGTGTCTACACACCATCCTACCACCAACTTAAGTCATTCTTTATCATCCCATCATTGTACATTGGTTTTCTATCTCCTTCTGTCAGTCTGGACCTTTTTAAGGTGACTCATTAAATCTACATTCTATCCTTTGCTTCTGAGAAGTTTCCAGTTTCCTCCCAACCCATGTAGCCTTGGACAAGTCTCTTAACCTTTTTGGACACAGGATGATCATGTTGAGCAAAATACTAGACTGCTTTTCGGATTTTTTCCCCTTTTTACACAGCAGCATGATGTGACTGACTCATAGTTTTTGTCATATTGTTGTGTGAGTTTAGGGAGAACAAAAATGGTACATCATGGTCACTTAATACAATAAAATCTCTGTCATTTGAAGCACTAGAAATTTCAAATCACTTATTTTGCTTGGCAAAGTCGTAGGAGTAGAAATATGGAGTAGAATTGGTATGATACAAACTGTACTCTTCTTTGAGGAGAGACAATTGGCACAAATGAGTGTGTAGGTATTGGGATTGATTTAGAAAGGACATCTGTCATGAGAGCTGGTCAATCTCCATGCTCTTTTGCATATGCAGTGTTTGGATGAGGCTGTATTCATGACCTTATGACTCTGCAGAATGCTAAAGCTCTTTCAGTATCTTCAGCAGTACCCATTGTGCCCTCTCAGTAATTTTGAATAGTTTGAGTGGAATACAATTTAATTTTTAAAATTGAACATTTTTAAAAACAGAAATTTTCCGGAGCCAGGTGGTGGTGCAGCAGGTTAAGTGCACATGGTGGAAAGCAAACGGACCAGCATCAGGATCCTGGTTCGAGCCCCCAGCTCCCCACCTGCAGGGGAGTTGCTTCACAGGCAGTGAAGCAGGTCTTCAGGTGTCTATCTTTCTCTCCCCCTCTCTGTCTTCCCTTCCTCTCTCCATTTCTCTCTGTCCTATCCAACAACAACGACAACAATAACAACAATAATAATGACAACAATGATGATAAACAACAAGGGAAACAAAAGAGGAAAAATAAATTAAATAAAATAAAGTTTCTTTAAAAAAATAGAAATTTTCATGGTAAATTTCAGTAATAGAGATGTGAGGGTAGAGGGTAGATAGCATAATGGTTATACAAAGAGACTCTCATGCCTGAGGCTCCAAAGTCCCAGATTCAATCCACAACACCACCATAAACTGGAGCTGAGCAGTGCTCTGGTTAAAAAAAGAAGAAGAAATGTGAGTAAAGGCCTTCATTTTATATTCAATGTCTATAATATGAAAAGATATGATATAGACCTACAGACATTTTTAATTTATGATAAACAAAAAGGAGTTGAATGGGGCTACATACCATAACAGGTTCTAGTCCTCTAGCTAATCAAACATTTGCTATTTCTCTGACAATAAAATATTACAAACATTAAGGCTATTCTGAAATTAAGAAGTTAACCCTAAAACATTCTAATAAATATGTTCTTCAATATGCAACATTATACTTTTTTGTTTCTCTGAAGAAAGGAAGTATATTCCACAGGAAGGAAAGAAATGATTTTATGTCAGTACCAATACTTGCTAAGAAGGTTAACAGGTTTCTTAGTCTCCTACCACATTATGGAAAGAAAAGGTTCACTATTCAAATAATGATTGTTCTCAAGCAGGAAAGTTAACTGAAAAATGCTTATTCATCTATTTAAAGACTGTTGATTGAAAGTAACTGAGACACTGACAACCGCTACCCGTACCCTGGCTTATGAAAATAAAATAGTTTTAAACAACAAAACAGCAGTTTCACTAATAGTGTTATCCTAAAGACCCTGATTTTAATGTAAAACTTAGGGGGTATATTTGTTCCTTCAGTGATTCTGATTGAGTACCACTGTTTTAATGTTTTGTGTTGAAGTTTAGGATTGACAAATGAGTAAAAAGTAGAACCTGTCCTGAAATTGGGGCAGCTTGGAATGTTCCTATAGAATGTGAGCTCAGACCTACAGGGATGCAGAGTTCATATAGGCTCCTAAGCTGAATATGGGCCCCAGATCAAATCGATGGGGTTTACAGTCAACAATATTTATCCAACTTTCCCATATTTGGGAGCTACTCTCTTCCCTAATCCAGCTTTCCTTTTTCCAGCCATGACATCATCTCCCCAGACAATAACTTGGGTCCACCTGCATATCAGAGGTCAGGCTTAGGAAAAAAAACTAGTATAGTCATGAGCCCTTTGGAATATAACTAAAATAGGCCTATTAGCTATTTTCAAAGTGGAGACCCCAAATCTTCATCTGCAGTATTCCAGCTTTTACGTTCATGATTAGTCAACAGTTTGCTTGGCTTTATATGTTAACTCTTTTTTTCAGCCACCAGGTCCTAGATGCTAATGTGATGCCAATCGGACCTCCCTGGGCAGAGGTCTCCAGAGCCCTGCACCACTAGGGAAAGAGAGAGGCAGACTGGGAGTATGGATCAACCTGCCAACGCCCATGTTCACTGGGGAAGCAATTACAGAAGCCAGACATTCCACCTTCTGCATCCCATAATGACCCTGGGTTCATACTCCCACAGGGTTAAAGAATAGGAAAGCTATCAGGAGAGGGGAGGGGATATGGAATTCTGGTGGTGGGAATTGTGTGGAGTTGTACCCCTCCTCTCTGATGGCTTCTGTCGGTGTTTCCTTTTTATAAATAAAAATTAAAAAAAAAAATAAAATAATTGAACTGAAAAAAAAGAAACAGAAATTGAGAAGGAAGGGAGAGAGAGGAAAAAGGAGATACCCCTGCAGCACTGCTTTACCTCCCTCCTGCAGGTGGGGACTGGAAGCTTGAACCCAGCTCCTTGCACATGATAATATGTATGTACTACTAAGTGCACTGCCAGTCAGCCTATTCCCATTGGAATTTTTTGAAATATCAGTGCATTATAATATGATGTGAGTTTTAGATGTGCATCATTGAAAATCTCTATGTTCTTCTCCTTTTTCTTGATTTACAACCTCCTCCCTGTGCTCTTGGCCTACGTCTTTCCTTCTGGTAATCATTATTCTTGCAGTTAAGTCTGCCCCTCGCTCCCTTTCTCCCTTCCCCTCTCTCTCTTCCTTCCTTCCTTTTTTCCTTCCTTCCTTCCTTCCTTCCTTCCTTCCTTCCTTTCCTTCTTTCTTTCTTTCTTTCTTTCTTTCTTTCTTTCTTTCTTTCTTTCTTTCTTTCTTTCTTTCTTTTCTTTCCTTTATCCACCAGTGCTATTGCTGGGGCTCCATGCTAGCCCCTTAAATCACTGCTCTTGATGTCATTTTTCCCTCTTTTCTTTTTTCTTTATATTTTATTTGACAAGACAGAGGGAAAATGAGAGGGAGAGAAAGATAGACACCTGTAGATGCTTGTTAAGTGTCCTCCCTTCAGGTGGGAATCGAGGGCTGGAACCTGGGTCTTTGAACATGGTAATGTGTGAGCTCAACCAGGTGCACCATTGCCTGATTGCCCCACCCCCACCATATTTCTTATTTGTTATTGTCTTAACTTTTGACCATTTGTTTTCTTTATAAAGAAGTCATGATTAGGGAGTCGGGTGGTAGCACAGCGGGTTAAGTGCACGTGGTGCAAAGCACAAGGACTGGCTTAAGGATCCCAGTTCGAGCCCCTGGCTCCCCACCTGCAGGGGAATGGCTTCACAGGCAGTGAAGCAGATCTGTAGGTGTCTCTCTCTCCCCCTCTCTGTCTTCCCCTCCTCTCTCCATTTCTCTCTGTCCTATCCAACAACAATGACATCAATAACTACAACAACAATAAAAACAACAAGGGCAACAAAAGGGAAAATAAATAAATAAATAGAAATTTTAAAAAAGAAGACGTGAATAAAGTAAAAAAAAAAAGTAGAACCTGAAATATTATCAACACTTGTTTAGGTTATAAGCCTAATGGGGATTGTGACTTTGTGTGCATACATAACCCAGTTTTCTGGAGAGGTCATAAACTTTCCAACACATTCCTGGCTCAATATGCATTCTTCATGTGAAAGGACACTTAGTTTATGTAAAGGAACAGTGTATCCGTTTCCAGCACTAGATACAGATTCCAAAATGGATTTAATGGGAATTTTAAGCAGATAACAAAAATGAGTGTTGGCTGACCTGACCTGGTAGAATGCACACATGTATGAGGAGACATTTTCAAATTACCGTTCCCAGTTGGATGGGAAGAAGCTTCATGAACAGTAGAGAAGTGCTGCAGTTATCTCTCTTCTCTATCACCCTCTATCTAAACAAAATAGACACCAGATATAGTGGATATAGCCACCAGATATCGCATCAGATATTGAGTACCAGTGATAACTCTAGTAGCAAAAAAAATAAAGAAAAAACAAATTACCATCTACATAAAATGGAGAATTTAAGAAATTTTTAACAACTCTTTCCATTCAGTAAATATATCTAAGTGTCAGATAGACACATGATATCCACCAGGTATGGCCAAAGAGCCCAAGGTGCCTATTTCTCTACCACATTGCAACCAATGATCAGAAAAGTTGAAAAATATTTTTTGAACAGAGCACCACTCAGCTCTGGTGCTCTCTTTCTCTACTACTGGTAGTGCCATGCATCAAACCTTGGGCATCTCACATGCAAATTCTTTTTATTTTTATTTGTAAAAAGGAAACACCGACAAAAACCATAGGATAGGAGGGTTACAACTCCACACAATTCCCACCACCAGAGCTCTGTATCCCATCCCCTATCCTGATAGCTTTCCTATTCTTTAACCCTGTGGGAGTATGGACCCAGGGTCATTATGGGATGCAGAAGGTGGAAGGTCTGGCTTCTGTAATTGCTTCCCCACTGAACATGGGCATTGACAGGTTTATCTACACTGCCAACCTGTATCTCTCTTTCCTTAGGAGGGTGGGAGTCTGGGGAAGCGGGGCTCCAGGACACATTGGTGGGGATGTCCAGATCCTAAGATGATGCAAACCAGACTTCCCTGAGCAGATGACCTCACATGCAAATTCTATGTGCTTCTGCTATGCTATTAAATTTGTACAGTATCACCTGTGAATTGGCAGACATGGGACTTAAAATTTGGTTTGCTTTATTCTTTCCAATATCAAAGTATCCCTATGGATTAATAGCCACTGGTGGGCTATTAAAGGAAAAGATACATATATTAAAGGGTATTTAGAGGTATTAGGTACTAGAGGTAGACATTGAACCTAGTGTTCAAGACACTGTTTTTGTCTTTTTTTTCTTGTTGGAGGGGGTAGTATGTTTTATTTCATAAATAAGTAATTGAGATCACTTAATTCTTCTCAATAAGTCTAATATTTTGTCAATTATGGGAATAGTATCTGTTTTGTATTTTTTAAAGTGTGTTTCAAAATATAATTTTTCTAGTTGGAAAAATATTATGGAAAACTCAGACTCACGAATAAACTGATAACACCTGGTGTGACAGCTTATTTACCTCTTTCCTGGTGCCATCCAACATTTTCTATTGACTGGATGAGAGCTTACTTATGAAGAACTATAAATCAACAGTGGTAAAGTGTTAATTACAAGAGTAAGTAGTCATAGCTTTCTAAAATAGTGATGATTTTAGGCAGTGATTTCAAATTATACAAAACGCATGCTTTTTAAGAGGAAATCTTGAATGCAAGCAAGACCACACAATTTACTAGAGAAAATATGGACTGGGTTTTTGTTCATGGCATAACACAATAACTTTTTGTATATTATTATATTCTACATCAATAATATATCTGGGGGGCAGAGCCAAGATGACGACTTGGAGGCAGCTGCTGGTGTGAGCTCCACGAAGCAGTGGTTTGTGACCACTGGATAGGGTAGGATACTGGGCAGTCAGAAGGAGGGTGAATAAGGGGTCCTATGTGTGACACCAAGGAGGGGTCCTATAGCTCACTCTTGGGTTAGAAAATGGAGGAAAAAGAAAGGCAATCTTTTGATTATTTCTGAAGCTCACCCCTCCCCCCCCACCCGGAACCAGACCCTAGGGGCTGGACAGCTGCTCCTAGCAAGCTTTCCGCAGAGCTATTTTCTTTACCAAGATTCCTGGCTTACTACTAAGGGTGTCATTCCAATCCTTTTTGTTTTTGATTTCCTTCTCTCTTTTCTTTCTTTCTTTCTTTCTTTCTTTCTTTCTTTCTTTCTTTCTTTCTTTCTTTTTTCTTTTTTCTCTAAGTGGCTGGAGCTCTATTTGAGTGACAAAATATCTGACCAATCAGAGCCTCATCCCTGCCTGGGAAAGACTACCTGGAGGTTTTTTTTGTTGTTGTTGTTTGTTTGTTTGTTTGTTTTGGATACTTCTTACAATTGGCTGTCTTTGCTCAGGCTGCCTGAGCCAATATGGAGCCTTGAAAGCTGTAGACTGACTGCTAGGTTTTTTTACTCTATTCTATTTTATTATTACTATTATATATACACGTGTCCCTTTCCCCCTCCTTCTTCAGGTTGACCAAAATTAACTGTTATTGTTATTTCCATTGCTAGGTGACTGGGTGTCCTATCCACTGTGAGAGGAACTTGTTTTACTCTGCCTCTTCCCTCCACTCTCCTCTCCTTTTCCCCTCCTCCTAGCTAATTTAAAATAATAATAATAATAATATATCTAGTAGGACTGATTTCATCGTCAGTGACTTCACTATGTCTCTAAGTATTTACTAACAAAATTATCTCAGGCCACCTTTACTCTAAAAGGATGCGGAAGCAATGAGAAAACTTAGTAACAGCAGCAACATATTGAACACTTACTGTTTGTCAAGCACTATAGTGCTTTTATTCATTCATTTACTTATTCATCAAACTGAGTTCCTTCTACATTCAAATTCTCACACTAGGCTTTAGAGATACAGAGATTGACAACATCACTGTATGCAAAACCTATGTTTTGTCATTATGCACCACTTTATCCCACTCAACTCTCCTCTTTTTTTTTTTTTTTGCCAAAATAATATGCTCTTTTTGCCATGTGTGGGTGCTTCAATTGTATACATAGTGCATATGAGAAATAAATAATACCCACTTCCTGGTATACCTGGTTAAACACACACATTACAATGTCTGAGAACCCAAGTTCAACCCTACATAGTGGGAAGCCTCACAATGGTGAAGCAGTGTTGCAGGTGTCTCTCTTTCTCTCTGTTTGTCTTCTCCCTATTTCTCTCTGTCCTATCAGAAAAAAAAGCAAAGGAAAAAGAAAAAAATGGTCACCAAGAGTAGTAGATTCATTGTGTATGCAGTGAGCTTAGAACAACCCTGGAGGCAAAAATGAAAGACAAATAAATAAGTAAGTAAATGTATGTTACCTAATCTCCAAGTCAGACATGTTGGTTGGAATCTGTATGATCTTGAGGAAGTTGCCTTACCTATCTGTCTCTTTGTCTCCTCAGCTGCAAAATGGTTGAAATCATAATGCCTATTTTATAAGCTGTCAATAAGGATTAATTGTATTTAAATATTCTTAAACCACAGTTACCAGGAGGCAGAATGTGCACAGATAATATTGACCTTCATCACCAGCATTGCTATTATAAACATATTTATATGTAATGCTTAGTTTCTTTGGAATGCACTATACCTTATTGCCCCTAACTATAGCAGTTGGGGCTATAGTTTGCCCTGCTCCTCTGTCCACAGAACAGTAAGGATTTCCTTCAGTGAAACTCTGGGATCACAAAGCCAGAGTGGAAAATGGCTGCCTCAGCAACAGAAAGAAGAGCCATAGACCCAGACTAGTCAGCAGAAATGTTGCAGTCCTCAGACTGTGTCTCTTTTCATAGTTTGTGACTTCGTGACTTTTCCAGGTGTTCTAAGGGACTCCTTGGGTGCTTAGAGCAGAAGACAGAGGAAATAGAGGCCTGGATAAACAGAAGTACTCCTCTTAATTTATGACACTTGTGATATTGGGGAGATAAAAAATTCCAAGGAAGTTGCTCATGTTGACTGGGTTAATGGAAAGGAAAGCAGCCTGAATTAAGCCCCATACCACTAAAATTCAAAGGTTCAGTAGTTCCCAAATATTCCTTCCTTCCTACATTTCTTTCTTCCTGTATGTATTCCCCAGGATTTTATCACTCCAGGATAATTTTCTTCAAATGGAAAGAGAGGCAAAAGAGGAGAGGAACAGAGAGAGGGAGAACGGGAAGGAGGTAAGGAGAAAGAGAGAGGGAGACGGGAGGGAGGAAGAGAGAGAGAGAGAGAGAGACCCCTCCATGTTCTTACTGTGGTCACCAAGACCCATCAGACCTTGACTTAGCTGCCTTGCCAATTTCATCTTTATATTGCTTCTTCCCACTTGACTCTAACAACTTTGCCTCTCAATATGTCAACCATCTGCTTGAAACTGGATTTACTTTACCCTGTACTCTAAATGTTGTTCTTTATATCAACTTGGCTAGTCCCTAATTTATCATAGAACTGTCCCTTGATCTCTACACTCCTTACTTCGCCTGTTCTTCATCAGAGCATAACACTATAGAGGCATATTTGTGTATTTATCTATTGACTCATTGTCTATCTTCCCCCATCAGAATGCAAGCTTCACAAGGACAGCAAGTTTTCCTTTTATCCATTATCCAATTCCCAGAAACTGCCAAGCATTCGCATTAAGAAAATATGTGTTAGGGGCTGAGTGGAGGTGCACTTGGTTAAGGGCACACATTTCCATGTACAAGAACCCAGGTTCAAGCCCTGCAGGAGTATGGGGGGAAGCTATACAAATGGGGAAGCAGTGTTGCAGGTGTCTTTCTATTCCTATCTCCCAATTTCCCTCTCAATTTCTCTATCTCTACTCAAAATAAATAAATACATATCATATCATAATATATTAAATAAAATATGCCTTAACAGACAAAGGACAAACTTCAGTTCTCAGCAATGATGAACATACAGTCACACCACTGACTTTCTAGTCTCTAACTCAGTTTTAATAGGCAGTGAAGGTAAAAGTACGTGATACAATACACAGGTGTCCTTTATTGAAAAGAACAGTTGGCTACATGACTAACTTCTTCAAAATACTTTTTTTCCTCCAGGATTATTGCTGGGGCTTGGTGCCTGCACCATTAATCCACTGCTCCAAGAGGCTGATTTTTTTCCTTTTGTTGCCCTTGTTTAACATTGTTGTGGTTATTATTATAGTTGTTGTTATTGATGTCACTGTTGTTGGATAGGACAGAGAGAAATGGAGAGGGGAGGGGAAGACAAGACAGAGAGGAGGAGAGAAAGATAGACATCTGCAGACCTGCTTCACCACCTGTGAGGCAACCCCCCTGCAGGTGGGGAGCCGGGGGCTTAAGCCAGTCTTTGTGCTTTAAGCCAGGTGCATGTCATCACTTGTGCTACTGCCTGACCCCTCAAAATACTTTTAAACTTCTTTTTTGAGCAAGAATTTTAAGTTGAGTTATAGACTCATTTCACCACAGTACTGCTGAACTACAATTTCATTATCTTTAACACTGATCTTCAGCACCCATTTCTACTTTAAAACTATAGAGATAGGTGGAAATTAATTACCCAAGCAGAGGTCAATTTCTCTTTTGCCTAATAGGCATTTTACCCCCAAATTCTGTATTCTTCCATGCAAACTTACCTTTGACTACTTATTAAGCTGTATCATACAATGATTAAACAATTCTATTGCACTTACAAAAAGAAAAAAAAAACTAGTCTAAAAGTCCTACCATTCATTGCCTGAATGCCAAGCAATAGTTCAGAATTAATGAGAGGAATAGTGAATGGTCTATTTTATATCCTCTCCTTATAAGGAAAGACTCAATATTTTTCAGTGCTAAGAAAAATAAGTTCCTATCTTTAAATAACACCTGGGACATTATTAGAAATTGTGAACATTTATATAAACCTTAGAAGACTTAACTCTGCTTCAGTGACTATTTTTCCATATTACGCCATTGGTGGAGGTGGGAATTATTCTCACAACAAGAAATTCTGGTTAAAAATATTACCCTAGATTAGTGGGAGGATTAAAATTTTCTCAGTTTTAATTCACTTTTTTATTGTACAGTTGTCAGAGGGAGAACAATAGTATAAATGGAAAGTTAGCTTGTTATTTGTCTCCACCCCCACACACATATACCCCCATCCCAATAGAATCAAGTGATACATCCCTGGCTTTTTTTTTTTTTCAGCACACTGCTTAGCTCTGGGATATGGTGGTGCTGGAGACTGAAGACTCAATCATGAGAGTCTCTTTGCATAACCATTATGCTATCTTCTCTGAACCCTGGTTTGTTTTTTAACTAGTCTTCATTTCTTATCTCTTTTAACTGCAGTGAATCAGAAAGTAAAGTTGGAGAATTTTCCAGTACCCCTGTCAACTCAAATTTTAGATTATTCTTTGGAGAAAAATAAAAGAGGATAGAGAATGCTTTTAACAAGGTCACTTCTGAGTTTCAAATATCCTACAATATCTCCTATTCCATTCTAGCTGCCACAGCTATATAGGTAGGAAGCACAAGGACACTTTTTTCTTCTTCTTGTATTTGTAGTGGAAACCTTGGTAGTGGACAGTAACTATTCCAGGCTTGTCAAATAGATGCATTCGACTTGTTATTTACAGGCAAAATATCCGGAATTCACACTGCCTCTTCTCTTGGCTTTACTCAATTTTTTTAAAAAGAGATCTGACTTAAGGGAAATTGCGACAGAGATGATCAGTAAATTATTACTTAGGTCTCACTATAGCAACTCACCCGTTCCTTCTGCATTTAGCAAACATAATGAATCACTGTTGCATGGTAAGCTCTACTTCAATACTTGGGGATTTGGAAATGAAGGTGTGTCCCTGCCCTAAGGAAGTGTATAGGCTACTGGGGTGGGGGTGAAAATAGTAGATAAGGTACCTAAAAGTTAGGAAACACTTAGGAGACTGGTAATTGTGGAGTTACAGCTTTGTAGGGTAAGTGAAAAAAAGACTGGAGTAGAAGAGTGGGAAGAGTCTGTACCCATGTAGAAATGACTGGGGTACCCATGTAGGCATTCAATCCAATAATTACTGTTACTTTCATATCTGTTGTTTGTATACTTTGATGATAAAACTATCTTAAACACAAGTGAGTTCAATACTGAGATGCAGCAATTAAAGATGAAACCTTTTTACTAAAGGTCACATACTAGCTCCATCCACAAAATTAGATAGACTTTTTCTGAAATTCACATAATTTCTGCATAGCATTCCTGCATGAGCTAATATTTATTTTGATGAAAATTAAATAAATAAAATTCTATCAAGGCTTAAAGGCTGCAGGAATGAAAACCCAGTCAAATTCTACCATGAAATCACTAATATTGATACCAGTTGCTTCCTTTATTTCAACACTGTGGAAAAAATAATCAAAGATTGTTAAGAACAGCTGTTTATTTACTACTACTGGAGAGCAGTAAGCCAGCAGAGACCTAAAACAGCTAAGAGATTTCTTTGAAGGAAATAGGAAATAGGAATCAATCTTCATTTGCACTTTTTTTTTTTTGCAAATATTGGGAATTAAAGTTTTTCCCTTGATTGTGTTGGATCAGGACAGTATGTGTTCTGTGTTATCATCCTTCTGATTTGTGTTATAGAATAGAAGCCTTCAGCACAGGAATGTTAAAAATGACTTCCTGCTGGTGTTCCAGCTCCATATTATGAATGCGGAATATACTTAGAAGTACTTTAAGCCCTTGAATTCTGAATGAGCACAACATATAAATCCAGAATGCCTCAACTTTCCCTTGAACTTTCTACTTGAGCCTCATACACAGTTTTTCTAGGCAATTACCATCATTACTAGGTACAGAACTTAGAACCGTTTTTACTCATCAGCCCCTTTTATTCACTTCACATTAAAAGCAAAGCCATTTTTTTCATATGTTTTTCTACTGTATCCAAGTTCAAAATTGTTTATGGTTGCCTAATATGAATCGGGTACAGTGCTAATTCTCAAGGAGTGTAAAATTCATTGCCATTAAATCTTACACTCCTAATGGGACTGAATAGTATGACTGACATGCCAATGGGACAAATTAGTAGTTTGTGGTTTCCAGGAAGGATGATCCTTTTCAGCTTGTTCAAATAAAGTACGTCTTTCTTTGAAAGTTAAAGTTTCTGGATCAGAAGTTGCAGAATGGATACCTTGGAGCCAGATGCATGGATGAGATTTATTTGGCCTGCACAGTATTTCTTTCATTAAATCAAAAATATTACTGACATTTAAAAAGTAAGGAAAATTTATATTTAAAGTCTACCTCAGGTTCTTTTAAAAGATTGAAAGATCTGACAACACTGAGTCTCTCTTAATACAAACTGTGATAAGTCTACCATTTCCAATAGAGCAGACATTTCCCAATCCCTACCATTCCCTTTTGTAGTATATTTAACCTTTTCTCAGTACATGCAGAAAGTAGTGGAAGATATTCTACAGAGTAAGGACTGAGTACAGGCAATTCTATGAACAACCATGAATACTATCAAAACCTTGCAGTTAATTTCACAAGCATTTGGAAAAAATCATCAGTTTTAAGAGCTATGACTTAGAAAGATTATAGATCAGCTTAAATAAGGAAAAAAGAGAAATGTGAGAGTGGAAAAGGGAGGCAGCTATAAGAGATGGTTAGGTCTTCTCTTCAAAGGAACATGAATAGAACAATCATTTAGTACAAAAATGTTTTAATAAATTGTTATCTAATACATATATATATATATATATATATATATATTGCCTCCAGGGTTATCACTGGGGCTCAGTGCCTACACTACAAATCCATTGCTCCTGGAGACCATTTTTTTTCCCATTTTTTGCCCTTGTTGCACTTGCTGTAGTTGTTATTGCTGTCATAGCTGTGGTTGTTGAATAGGACAGAGAGAAATCAAAAGAGGAGGGGAAGACAACGAAGAGGAGAGAGATAGACGCCTGCAGACCTGCTTCATCCTTTGTGAAGCTACCCCCCCTGCAGGTGGGGGGCTGGGGGTTCAAACCAGGATCCTTACCCAGCCCTTGTGCTTTGTGCCATGCGCACTTAACCTGCTGCACTACCACCCAGGTCCCATAAATTGTTATCTATAACCACATATGGTCAGTAGTTCTGTATTCTTTATGTCAGATAATAGTTACTTGCAGTGCTTGCTAATCATTCAATAGAGAATTTCAGACTATTTTCCTTTCCTTATTTAGATAACGGGGAGATTGTGAGCTCTGAAGCCCAGCCAAGGGGTGGAGGAGACAGTTCTGTGTCAGGAGACAGGAGAAGGTGGGGGGGTGTGCTGCTGCCTGATTGCCACTGTTGGCTGCATACCCTTTTGCAAAAGAATAAATGTCATGCTTCAACTCTTTATCTTTTGCCTAGACAAGTAATTTTAAGTGGACATTATTTACAATGCAGGAAAAATCACCAAAGAAGTTGTTAAAATTCTTTAAACACCCACATCTCCAATTTTTTTTTTGCCTTTTTTCTTAATCTTACATGGAAATTATATAAAGCAAATGGGGTGGGGGTACACAGGGATTTCAGAAGACTGGGTTCACATTGCAGGTTAGTTCTGGCTAAAGTACCTGTGCAAAGCTTAAGTTTTCTAGGGCTCTTTGTTTGGGAAGAAATGACAACACAGGTAATATTCTACTCCCAGGTTTATGAAGAGGATTAAACACAAAACATTTTGCATGGTCTGATTTCATTTATGCAAATTTATCTTTTCAATTTGTTGACTCTGTGTTTATTTAAATTATTTCCCAGCTTGGAGTTGTCTGAGGTTTCTCGTTATTTATTTATTTATTTTTTTGCTTCTTCGGTGGAGGTATTAAGGGTTGGAAAAGACCTAAGAGACAACTACTTAGAAAAGCCAGCTCTCCTCCAGTATTCCACCCCATGGACATCCCCAGTGATGAAACTTTCATTTCCTACTATGACTGTCTTCATTTCCCCTGAGCCCCTCTAACTTCTAGCCACATGCACAAGTAATAGTAAACTGTGAGTAAATAGAGCTCTTTCTTTTGTGGGAATTATTTTTGGTCTTGTAAAACAGCTACCCCCTACACACACAGCATACACACACAGACACACACACACACACACACACACAGAGAAACACAGATACACAGACACAGACACACACACACATACACACACCACATGCCCATATAGCCATCTCCAGATGAAAGCTGAAGTGTCTCCAGCTTGTTTTTTTTTTCTTTAATATGCTGTGCAGTTTATACCTTATTTGATATTATCAACAGCTATTCTTCCACCTCTCACATGCTCCCTCTCCAGAAAAAAGTCCTTCACTTTTATTAGTCTTATTCCACCCTTGTTGTGGGGGAAAACAAACAAAAACAACTCCATATCACATTTGCCTCTACTTTCCCTCAATTCAAATTCCTCCTCACAGTTTGTGTTGCAGAGTGGGACAATATGTTTAAAGCAAGAGTCATGTTCTCTTGAGTCATTGAGAGAGTCAAGTTTGTTTATTAATGTCATTACTAATAATATTTTAATATTATTCAGTATTTCCTACTTGCCAGCCCCTGTGCCTAAGTATATTTTTCATATTATTTCATTGAGTAATCATACTCTTGTGTAACCTAAGAACTGACATCATGACCTCTGCTTCATAGTTGGAGAAAGTGAAGCTTTGCAAATTACAAGATTGTCCAAGTCAGGAAGCCAGAACTGGCAGAACTGAGTCCATAATCTGCTGCCTGGCTCACAGCTTGTGCCCCCTGTCACTGTGCGGGGCTTCCTCTTGACATCTTTGCTATCTGTTTCTGAATGTCCTCTCATTTGTTTCTTTGTTGGATAATTACTTTAGGGCATTCACAGGATTTAATAGAAAGTATAATTACTTTTAGTATTATTATAATGTGTGAAGGCTTCTTTTCTTCCTTCTGCTTGGGAGAAAAAAAAGCCCTTATAATAGCCATAGCCTGGCCTGCGTCACTACAGGATTATTTCTGCTAGAAGATATGGGGTATAGACTACAGCAAGATAGAGATGCTAAAGCCCCATGCCTTGTAATGCCTTTGCCCAAGTCTCCCTATCTTCCTTCCTTGCAGTGATTTTGCCCATGAGGACAAAAACCGTTGCTTCCCAAACATACAATGGAAGCATAACAAATATTTCTTAGGAGCCAGGTGGTGTTGTACCTGGTTGAAGTGCAGATGTAACCATGCATAAGGAGCCAGGTTCAAGCCCCTAGTCACCATCTGTAGGATGGAAGCTTCATGACTGGTAAAGCATAGATACAGGTATCTCTCTTTCCCTCTCTCTATCCCCCCTTTCCCTCTTGATTTATCCAACAAAATAAAAATAAATCTTAAAACTTATTAAAAAGAAACAAATATTTTCTCATGTCATGACATATAACAAACAGTAAAAGTAACCTCATTCACTTTTTTGGTGAGGAGTGAGGTTCCAGGAAGGGACACTGGTGATAGCTTGGGTGATATCACTGATCCAAACCAATTTTTTTTTCTTTTCTTTTCTTTTCTTTTTAATCAGAGCACTGCTCAGCTCTGGTTTATGATGGTGCAGGGGATTGAACCTGGGACTTTGGAACCTCATACATGAGAGTTCCTTTGCATAACCATCATGCTATCTACCCCTGCCTATAATTTCTTCATCCTTTCAATTCTTTTTGGAAGAATGCAAGGAGAAACTTCAGAGCAACAGTTAGCAGTTTATGGAGCTTCCCATGATGCTCCCCTGTGGTGCTCAGGGCACTGTGCATGGTGAAATGTGGGACTTATTGAGTAAGTTATTTCTTGGCACTCTCCCATCACCTTTTTGTTTATGTTTGCTGATGGGGCTTTTCTGGGGCTTCATGTCTGCACAATTCCATTGCTCTCAGCAGATTTTTTTTTCCCACTACAATCACAGACAGAAACAGGGAGGAAGGAAGGGCACTGTTCCACTGCTCCCGAATCTTCCCCTTGTTCATGGTGCTCTTCTGCAGTTCTGGAGGTTTGAACCTAGGTACTCCTGCAAGGTAAAATGTACAGGTGTGCAGGCTGCCAAGGCACCCATCTCTGGGTCCCTCCTACCACTTCTTGAACAATGACATTTGATCGTTGAGATTTATTGTTCGTGATTGCCACCTGATTATCTGCCTCCTTTACTATCCTCTTTCTCTGGCTAAAAACCATTCAGCACTAAAGTCTCAGCTCACCAGCCTTTGATTTCTGCTAGAACCATGGCTGGTCTTTGAGGAACACAACCTACCCCCTCTGTGTTCCCTTGTTGCCCTGCCTTGTGTTTCCCAGCCCTGAGACAGCCCATTTTTACAGATGTCTCCTTCACCAACCCTAAGCTCTTAACATCAAGGCCTTGTCTCCTTCATGATAGTTTTTATAGTACTGAGCACAGTGTCTGGCATAGAGCTGGTGCTCAGTAAATTAATACTGACTAAAAATCATGTCTTTATAAATGGAGGCTTTGAACCTTTGAGTGGTTTAAGGAATCATCATTTATTAATAGAAATTATTTTTCTTTTTTATGGATCTGGGGCCTTGTACAGGTGTGACTTCATCATGCTCAGTCTTCTTTTTTCACACAAATAGACAAAGAGACAGAGACAGACACCCTAACTTTCCCTGGTGTTGTGGTACTCAGTACTGGGGCTTGAGCCTGGGCAAGTCACATGCCTGAACCAATGGGCCATCTCTCTGGGTTTTTATTGTCCTTGTTATTTTTGCCATTGCTGCTGCTGCTGTTGTTGTTGTTGTTGAGTAGGACAGAGAGAAAAAGAAAGAGGAGGGGAAGACAGAGAGAGGGAGAGAAAGATAGACACCTGAAGACCTGCTTCACTGCCTGTGAGGCAACCCCCCTGCAGGTGGGGAGCCAGGGCCTGGAACTGGGATCCTTGTGCCCGTCCTTGCACTTGGCATCATGCGCACTTAACCCGCAGTGCTATGGATGGGACCCCCCCTTTTTTTTCCTTCTCCTTCTCCTACTCCTTTTCCTACTCCTACTCCTTCTCGTTCTCCTTCCCCTTACTCTTCCCCTTCCCCTTGTCCTTCCCCTCCCCCTTCACCTGTTCCTTCCCCTTTGTCTTCCTCTTCTAATATTTAGGGCTTATTTATAGTTCACAGAACTGTTTCATCTATATTATTATTACTATTACCCCTTACACTATCACTGGAAAGTTGTAAAGCTAGTGTTATCAATATCTCCATCTCAGAGATGGAGAAACATAAGCAGGTGCTTACTGAAGTCACATAACTGATAAGTGAAAGAACCAGACCTTCAAAACAAACTTTCTAACTACAGGGTTTTTTTTTCTTTCTGTGTATCATATTGATAACCTTAATTCATTTGCACAATTGCATGATTCTGTGGTTAGTTATCACTGAGACCTTCCTACAGAAATGTCAAGAAGTCTGAGGAGTACATGAAGCCAAATGGAAGAGAAAATAACTCAGACCCTCAGGAGAGCATCCATGTTAATAGAAGGGTGTTAAAAAAAAAAAACAAGCTTTTAGTGTTTGAGAATAGTTCAAAAACATGAATTAGCATATGGGGTTCTTTATTCCATAGGTGAATTCTTATGATTTATTTAGCCTTAAAGTTTTTACAATGTTCTTAACTATTTCCATTGTTTAAAAAATGGAGTGTAGTAAGACTAGAACCACTGACTTGATTTGAAAGTATTTTTAATCAGTTTCAACAGCCCTTTTTCTTATTCTAGGGAAATGTTAGTGAAGAAAATGGTCCAAAATGCCTACAACAGAATATTCTAGTGAGAGGAGGTAAACAAAATGGAAAATAATAAATAAGTTACATGCTATGCTAGGTGTGGTATTTACTAGAAAGAAAAGGTCAAATCTAAAGGAGATTGGCAGTAGGGATAGAAGGCAAAAATTTTAGTAAAGTAGCCACAGTAGTTCTTAAGAAGATGGCATTTGAGCAAAGACTTCAGAAGTCTCCCAGAAACAGTTAACAAGCCCTACAGTGAGTGAAGCATTGTGTGGAAGCCAGAGAATTCAAAGCAGAGTGAGGAAGATTGTCATAGAGTACAAAAAATGTGAAAGCAGTGGAAGCAAAATGGGATGCCAGGGAAGTATGTTAATCGAAAGAACTGATTTTCAGACATTTGTTTAAATGTAGCCATCATCATGCTCACATTCTTCTCTCTTTAACCCTTCTCTGTTTTCTACATGCTATAACCTTTATAATTGCGTACAGTGTTTGAAGGAGGGGGGTGTGCCTATGTTTATTTTGAAGAAGTACCAAGTTTAGTTCTTTGGAGTTTTAGAAGCCTTGAGGGTTTTTTGAATCATCATGGGTCTTGAAGTATGGATGTGCCTTCTCCTCTAAGTACTAAGTATACACCTAAGTATACACCATCCCTGTAGAGGTGAAATTCCTGAGAGAAAAACACACTGAGCTGGCCAGGGAGGAAGTCATTTCAGTTTAGTTTTCTATTGACAAGTATCATAATTTGACTTTTTGGACAAGGAAATAGGCTGGTTTTGAGATGCTAATCTGCTGCTGACACACTCTGCCTGCTTCTCTCCTCATTCCCTTTCATCAGGTGGTGGCTGGCACTGTGCAGCCTCCCTCTGTAGCATCCTGGCTCCATCTACAGATGTTCCTTTCTTCCTCTGGAAGTGCTCATAAAGGCTCCCTCTTGGCCACCTCTGCAGCAAGTTCAGAGCACCTCAGCTTACTAGGAACAGGGTCAGGCATACAATGTGGTCATCATGACTGGGGGAAAAAAAAAGCCTCCAATTGAGAACATGACTGTTACCCTGATTGCCTAAGCCAGTGATGAGTTCACATTTCCTGGACAGCCTGCTTCTTACTATATTTTTCATCTATTGAATTGGTTTAACAGAATTCGGTTCCTTGATGAGCTCATTGTCCAACATAAATTCTGATCTTAGTCTTGGTCTCTCTCCAACAGATGTCTAAGGAGAAATATTTTTAGCTCTGTGGCAGAGAGGACAATTCTTGAATAAATTACCTGTGTAGCTGATTTGGTTGAATTTAGCTAATTATAATACCTTCTCTATGAAAAGGATGTAGGAATCATACTTTGGAGTTAAGATGAATAAAATTTATCCATATTTGAAGTCTAATAAAGTGAAAATCAATCGGGGGAAAATAATATAATGATTATGTAGAAAGACTCTCATGCCTGAGACTCCAAGGTCCCAAGTTCAGTCCTCTGCATCACCATAAGCCAAGAGCTGAGTAGTACTCTGGTAAAAACAAACAAAACAAAACAAAACAAAACAACCAAGCAGAAGTATTCTTCATGTTCTCTCAGTATGGGTTCCTCTAGGAAGCAGAACCCTGGGGCGGGGGGGCGGGGAATCCTTAGGTATAAGTGTATTTCTGATGATGGATGGGAACCTAAAGTAGAGATGAAGGTCAGATAAAGTGAATAAGGAAAGGGGGGGCAGTGAAAATTTGCTAATTCTCCTGCTATACTTCTATAAAGGCTGGTTGCTGGATTCAACAGAAATCCTGAGAAACTGTTTGATAGTGTAGAATCTTATGTCCAGAGAAAGAAAGGGGGAATCAATTACCTATTCACTCCCTACTACACTGAGTAAAAGTGTTTCCATGCATATTAGCTGCCCTGCTCTTCAGAACTGCATGCGCATATATACCTACTAGGTTCTTGGAATGCCTGCCTCTGAGTCAGTAGAGACACCTGGGATGGAACAAGATAGGCACTGAAGTGAATCAAGGTTTTGCCGATGCAAACTGCATGAAACTATTTGGAAATGTGGACTACAGAAGTGGCTGGAATAAGAGACAGGACCAAGAAACTGAAATAAAAAACTCAGGGCAAGATCTGGATACTTCTATTTATGTACACTTCACTTTGTTCAAAGACAAGTGCAATGTTCTTTACACAGTTCCCATTTGTACAAATTTCTGCTGAGAATTTAATTGGGAAATTGAAGCAATTGTTTTGAGTGGTGTTGATTACTGCTTTATCAAAAGCATTAGGATCATATCACTACAGGTTTGATATAGATCATATTTTCTTGATGACTATTACCATTATTTCTTTTTTATTTTTACTTTTTATTCTTATAATTATTTATTTATTACCACCATGGTTATCACTGGGGCTCAGTGCCTGCACAACAAATCCACCACTCCACTTTTTTCTTTCTATTTTTTTATTTGACAGTACAGAAAGAAATTGAAAGGGGAGGGGGAAGAGAGAAGGAGAGAGAAAGATAGACACTTGTAGCCCTTCTTCACCACTTGTGAAATGCTCCTTCTGCAGGGGGAGAGTGGGGGCTTGAACTCAAGTCCTTGAACATGGTGGTTTGTGGGCTTCACCAGGTGTGCCACCACCTGCCTCTCCCCATTATTTTCTCTCAAGTAACTACCTATCATCAATTCTAGTTTGAGTCCTTGATGACTTGCTTCTTCCTACATAGCATCAAAGCATACTGTAAATTTCCCCTTATTTCAGCATCACTCTGCTGTTTCCTTCTGATTACTCAACATCTTGCTACTCCTGTGCCTAAAAAACAGCATATATGTCAATATTTTCCAAACCTGTTAAGTATACAACTTCCAAATGTTTTCTGAGCTTCCTGAGTTCAAAGAGACACAGCTCAGATTTACCAAGACCATCTTAAACAATATGTGAAAGCACTAACAATTATAAAATAATGAGTAAATCGGAGGGTCGGGCGGTAGCGCAGTGGGTTAAGTGCACATGGTGCAAAGTGCAAGGACCAGTGGAAGGATCCTGGTTTGAGACCCTGGCTCCCCACCTGCAGGGGAGTCACTTCACAGGTGGTGAAGCAGGTCTGCAGGTGTCTATCTTTCTCTCCCTCTCTCAGTCTTCCCCTCATCTCTCCATTTCTCTCTGTCCTATCCAGCAACAATGACATCAATAATAATAATAACCACAACAATAGTAAAACAACCAGGATAACAAAAAAATAATGAAATGAGTAAATCACATTTTTAAGCATTAACTGTTACTGTGCATGTGACTCCGTGATAGAGCACAAAGCTGTCATGTGTGAAATACCAGGTTCAGTCCCCAGTACCACATATACCAGATGACACCGTAGTTTCTCTTGCTAAAGTAATGACCATATAAATCTTTTTTAAAAAATTAAGTGGCTATGTTCATCAAAAACACTAGTCAGAGGATAAAAAGATAAGCCAAATTTGGGAGAAAATCCCCAAAGTACATACATCAAACCACTAGAGTCCAGAATATCTCATAACGTCCTAAGCATAGTAAGAGAAAGACAAACAACCTAATTAAAACTAACAAGATGCTCATAAGGATACTCATAAGGACAGTGCAAATTTAAACCATAAAGAGATGCCGTTGCACAATTAATGCCAAGGATTGACAAGAACATGGAACAACTAGGACTCTCGTAAACTAGTTCCCTCTCCTGTGACCTAGTAAATCTACCTTTCAAGAAAAATGAGTGCATATGTCCACCAGAAAACATGCACTAGGATAATTAGTCATAGTGGTCCCAAAGGTAGAATATCCAAATTTCCATTATCAAGGTATGAGTGACTGTGTCTAGATATAGTTACGCAGTGAAATGCCATATGGCATTATAAAGGATTAGGCTACAGTGTACATCACAGATGAAGCTCATGATTGTAATGAAAAGTAAAATAGGACTTAAAAAGTATACACTAACTATATGTATGAAGTTTAGGAGGAAACAAAACTTATCTATGATATTAGGCATCAGATTAATGGTCACCCTTGGAGAGGACAGAGTAGTTACTCTCTGGAAAAGGAGAGACTGGAGCTATCTGTGGTGCTGGAAAGATTTTATATCTGGAGCTGGAAGTTATATTGATAGTGATTAGTGTGTACTATTATTCATTGTATGCTTAAGTTGTAAATTTTCTATAATATACATTAAAAGACATAAATTCAGAAGGGGAAAAGATGAGAAAGGAAAAAAAAATATGAAACATCTTACCAAGAAAAACTCCAAGACCTGATTGCCAATTTGGAGAGGTTAGACATTATTAAATTAAATAGAGATTCAAGGAAGTTGATCTACACATTTTAACTGTTGAATAATCATGTATTTTATCCCGAGAATAATGCCATTTAAGCCTCAGTTTACCAACATGGAAAATGACTGACTGCTGAAGATATCCTGTGTCCTCCCAAGTCACATGTACCAGTGGCCGCCTGCCCACTTAAGTCCAGTATAATGATATGTGCTGGGTCCTTTCTTATCTGCTAAGGGACACAAAGTGTAGCTGAAGGAGGAATTGAGCTCAGAAATTTCCACATTCTTTTTAGAGCTTTCCCCCAGCCTCTTGTGTATTGGCCAGTCATTCAGTAAACCCAGCAAGTCAGCTCTGGAATTCCTTGCTTTATCAACACAACACATAAATTGTGCGACTGAAGACCCCACCAATGTGTCCTGGAGCTCCGCTTCCCCAGAGACCCACCCTAACAGAGAAAGAGAGAGGCAAACTGGGAGTATGGACCGCCCAGTCAACGCCCATGTTCAGCGGGGAAGCAATTACAGAAGCCAGACCTTCCACCTTCTGCAACTCACAATGACCCTGGGTCCATGCTCCCAGAGGGATAGAGAATGGGAAAGCTATCAGGGGAGGGGGTGGGATATGGAGATTGGGTGGTGGGAATTGTGTGGAGTTGTACCCCTCCTACCCTATGGTTTTGTTCATTTATCCTTTCTTAAATAAAAAAATTTAAAAAAAAGAATGAAAAAAAATTGTGCGAGGTGGGGGCGTGGTTCACTGACTAAATCATTTTCAAACACGATACCATAGTAGATTGTGATCCCAACAGGGCAAAGGTAACTGACAAACTTTCTAGGTCACCTCTCCTGGGCTTGAAACCAGCTCTGACAATTAAAGTCTCTGTGATCATAGAGCTAAGAGCTTCAGTTTTTTCATCTGTAGAATAAGGTAGTCTCCACCAGTTGAGAGTTTAAATGAAGTAAAATATATTAGAGCTCTTAGTATAGAGCCTCTCTGTAACTAATACTAGATGAAAAGTACCTATTCTTCTTACATGTTAAGAAAATCATAAATTTTGGTTGTCACTAGGCTATAGAGACTGGTTAGTCAATGTTTTATATTTTACTAGAAAATAGACTCTTAGCTTCGTTTCATAAGTAGTAGAGCAGGAAAGAACCTTAGAGATAATCTGGTTAATTCTAAGTATTTATTAAGATCCCTCTGGGTTGCAAATGATAAATGTTGAAAAGCCAACTTAAGTAAAAAGGACCATTCACTGAAAGGCTTTCGAGCATCTTAAGCAATCTCAGAGAAAACTAAACAGAAAGACTGCAGAATGATAGAATTTGCACTACTCTTTGGCCAGAAGTCTTTGTCTAGACATCATTAATGTACTTGGTTCTAATGTTTCCCAGTGACAGATCTCAAAGCATTGCCTAATGAATGCTGAATGCAGCATTCACACAACTCTGCTCCAATCCCCAACCCCCAAATCCATTCAGGCCCCCAAATTCTCCTCCTCTTGTAATCTCTCCCTTTTCAGGAAATTGTACCATCAGTCACCCAGTCACTAAGGCCATAAACACAGCAGTCTACCACTAAATTTTTTTCCCAGATGTATTCTCCACATCAGCAAATCCTATGGATCCTATCTCAAACCTCTACGTCCTCTTAGCACTTCACTATAACATTCCTTCTGGACCATGAAGTTACTTCCTAACTTAAGGACACTCACTTCAAGTTTGCTCTTCTATAATCTAACCTTTACCCCATTGACTAGAGTACTCAGTCAAGGTGTTAAACCACTAGTGGGCTCATGTGTACATATCTTCTATGTACTGTGCCTTCTGGTAGCTCCCTGCTGCATGTAGAATAAAATCCAAACACATCGCCATGACTTCCAAGTTCCTTCACAACTTTATCTGTTTGTTTAATTTCACTTCTACTTATTGTTCTCTAGTCTTTATGTTTCATGGATAGGCTCATACTCAACTTCTTTCTGTTTATAAAATGATTTTCCCTGGGTTTTCTATTGGGTAGATCTCTTTATATCACCTCTCCAGAAACATCTAGCAGTTATTTCCTTCCTTGGTCACTCCTTGTCATTTCACCATTGTTTCACTCCTACTGTCACCTGGGATCATTTGCTTATTGCCTGTATCTCTCAATAAAATGTAAGTAGTAGGAGGATGGTATCTTTGTTACTCTTGTTCACTAGAAACAGAAATAGGTCATTTAGTAGGCACTCAAAAGGTACTGGATGGGTGGATGGATGGATGGATGGATGGATGGATGAAATGTCAAATGCTAGAGAGGATGTTTTGCCTTGGCTTGGAGGAGGGGAAATATGATCTTGCCCCTGGACCATTAACTTCCAGTCAAAGTTTTTGGGTTTCTTAAGCATAGACACAGTCATCTGAAGAATCATCTCTGATAATCTTTACAATTCTAACAACTATTCTAAGGGGAATCCTCATTTTCTCTATGTACACTGAGGCTCAGTGTCATTTTATGTTAGCATAATGTGCTTTATATATTCCTTCGGAAACATCTCTACAGTTCTGTCTTAAAAAAAAAACAACAGTAGTATAAACTACATGTTGATAAATATTTTCCCTCCTCTACACCTACTCTATTTTAACATAAGTGTTAATAGATCTCATTCCCTACTACACAAAAGAAATATGGCCTAGATTTTCATTGTGGGACAAGATGTTTCTGATTTTATATGACAGGCTCTCTGTTATGTTTTGATTTTTTTCTTTCTGGCCCTTTTCATCTTTTAAAAATTACAGTATAGACTTACTGTCCCTTTAGTTGCAATGTGTGTGTGTGTGTTTGTGTGTGTGTGTTTGTGTGTGTGTTATTTTGTTTTAATTAAGCCTGGTACTAAGTGGAGAATTCTAAAATTAAAGTCTCATTTTAGTTTCTTCTAGTTAAATATAGTAGCTAGAAGGTGGCCTTTTAATTGTGAAATATGCACCTAAGCAGTGAAAATGCCATACATTTTCTTTCAGAGAATAAAATTAAAAGTATCAATAAACTTGATAATATGTACAGTTTGTGAAACAAGGTATTAAATACAGTTGATTCTGATTTATATTTACTTTTATTTCGCAGGGCCTATGAGTTTTTTAATAGGGACATAGGGAAGCCAGAGAGACAGTTGACTGAGTATGGAGTGACCTTGCTATGCTAACAAGCTGTTTGAATACTGATACCATATGAGAGTGTCATGACACCAGGACAATTCTCAGTACTGGACAATATGGATGTCACTATAGTGTCTCTCCTTCTTTCTCTGTCTCTCAGTCTGAATGAAAAAGTTGCCCTCAGAGAGTTGAAATCACTCATGCAGGAAGCCACAGGTATGTAATAAAATTAAATAAAGACATGGTTTATTATATTATTTTTAAATTTTACATATTCTTCCCTATGGCAAAAAAAACTTTATTTTTAGCTTTTTTGGGCTAATGTTTGCATGCTATATCTTTCACCATCCTTTGAATTTAAATTTATAGCACTGAGTGTAAAGTGGACTTCTTGGATCTGCTGCAATAAACCACAGCAAGTCTTAAGTTTCACCCTGTGTTTTCCCTTCCTTTGTTTCTTTTTTTTTTCCTCCTCCAGGGTTATTGCTGGGCTCAGTGCCTGCACCATGAATCCACCGCTCCTGGAGGCCTTTTTCTTCCCCCCTTTTGTTGCCCTTGTTGTAGCTTCGTTGTGGTTATTATTATTATTGCCCTTGTTGACGCAATTCGTTGTTGGATAGGACAGAGAGAAATGGAGAGAGGAGGGGAAGACAGATAGACACCTGCTGACCTGCTTCACCTCCTGTGAAGCGACTCCCCTGCAGGTGGGGAGCCGGGGGCTAAAAACGGTATCCTTACGCCAGTCCCTGCGCTTTGCGCCACATGCGCTTAACCCACTGCGTCACCGCCCGATCCCCCCTTCCTTTGTTTCTTATGTTCTCTTTTATGACTGAGGCCACACAATAGTCATCTTCCTCCTTCTGGCATATTTCACTTAACCTGATCCCTCCTAGTTCCTTTATAAGCTGCTGAAAAGTTAACTACATTTTAGAAGTCACAGTATTAATGTAAGACACATACTCATTAGACAGTACAACAGACTTTTTAGTGCAGCTTATAAAAATTAATAACTCCTTTCTGATGTGTTGGACCATCAGAACTTGACTAAAACTTGCAACCCAGCTTGGTGTTTGGTGGAATATTAAGCAACTAGAATTTCTGCTTTCATGTTGACTCATTGTTCTCCTTTTGAGGGAAAATTCTCACTTTTTAAATTCTTCTTCCTTTTTTTTTTTTAACCTTTCTCTGTGGGATATTTAGGAGCTTAAAGAAGCAGAGGTTCAAATAAGTTTTCTCAGAAAACTAAAATTTATCTCTTCATTTGTCATTCTTTTTAAAATTTATTTCATATTTTTTCTTTATTTTAATTTATATAAAAAGGAAACACTGACAAAACCATAGGAGGGTTACAACCCCATACAGTTCCCACCACCAGACCTCCATATCCCATCCCCTGATAGCTTTCCTATTCTTTATCCCTCTGGGAGTATGGACCCAAGGTTATTGTGGGATGCAGAAGGTGGAAGGTCTGGCTTCTGTAATTGCTTCCCTGCTGAACATGGCCATTGACAGGTTGATCCATACACCCAGCCGGCCTCTCTCTTTCCCTAGTAGGGCAGGGCTCTGGGAAAGCAGAACTTCAGGACACAATGGTGGGGTCATCTACCCAGGGAAGTCTGGTTGGCATCATGCTAGCATACATCTGAGGAATATGGGTCCTGATACTAGCGCAACTTGCAGCGTTCCTACTTATGACCACAAATGTCAACTCCGATCTACAGGGATGCAGAGATCACATAGGCTCCTAAGCTGAAAATGGTCCCCAGATCACATCAAATTGATGGGGTTTACAGTCAGCAATATTTATACATGTTTCCCATACATTGGAGCTACTCTCTTCCCTAATCCAGCTTTCTGGTCCTTTTTCCAGCCATGACATCATCTCCCTAGACAATAACTTCATGTCAGATTTCAGGCTCAGGGAAAAAAATATTATTTTCTTTTTACCAGAGCACTGCTCAGCTCTAGCTTATGGTGGGGTGGGTAATTGAACCTGGCACTTATAAGTCTCAGGCATAACAGTCTCTTTGCATAATGCTATCTACTCCAACCTATCCCTTTGTTTTTAATACTTTTAGCAGGAATCATTCTGAAAATGTGTCACACATTTCCCTTACTAAATGATGTCAGTGGAAATAATGCAGCTTTCTTATCAGCTCAAAGAATTAAAGACTATTAAACTTATTTCTATCAAATTATTCAATCTAAAGTGTTAAATGTGTTAGCCTGCACAAATAGATTTGAATTTAATTTGGCTCTTGGAGGAATCTAGGAAAAATGTGAATTTGTTCTTTGGCTCTGCCTATGGAAAATTCTAGCACTTCATAGCTTTTTTTCCTGCCACCTTTCTTTTGTTGCTTATGATTTTACTTGTCCATACTGCACTACAGATGCCATTTCAGTAAGATTTCAGACTTTAGGTTAGTTAACACTGCTGCACCCTCTGGAAGAAAAAGAACATGATTGGTTGTTGAAAGCTTTTCATCAGTCAGCTAAGGAGCTGTACTCTTATTATTTTCTGTCTGTAGAATGTAACTTCACTCTTCCTCATTCCATCTGAAGAAACAAGAGTCTGCACCTTCTTATCTCCAAGGTCTAGTGGAGCCCATGCTGAGCTAATCAGTGGCTGTATAACCTTTTGCACTGAGAATCTTTCTTGCACAATTGACCCTGGGGAGTCTGCAGCAGTGAGAAGGTGCCAGTTATACAGAGCTGTGCAAGTTCAAGATCATTCCCTTAAAATATAAGAAAGAGACACTGCCGTAATACTGAGACTTTACCAGAGTTCTCTCGGTGAGAGTTCAGAAATAAAGAACATATATACAGGGGGGCAGGGAGTGTCTCACATTGTTAAGCACACAGGTTACCATGTGCAAGGAAGCAGGTTCAAGTCCCCACCTGTAGATGTCTTTCTCTCTCCCTCTCTATCTTCCCCGCCCCTTCTCAATTTCTGTATCTTATCTAATAAAAATGGGGGGGGGGAACGGTAGATTCATAGTCCAGGCACCTAGCCCCAGCTATAACCCTGGTGACATTAAAAATAAATAAACATGGGGGCCAGGAAATAGCACACCAGGTTAAGTGCAAGGACAGGCTTAAGGATCCCAATTCAAGCCCCCAGGTGCCCACCTGCAGGGGGGGGTCACTTCACAAGCAGTGGAGGTAGGTCTGCAAGTTCCTATCTTTCTCTCCCTATCTCTGTTTTCCCTTCCTCTCTCAATTTCTCTCTGTCCTGTCCAACAACAATAACAGAACCAACAACAAGCTGGAAAAAATGGCCTCTAGGAGCAGTGGATTCATACTGCAGGAACTTCTTCTTCTAGCGTTTGCCCTTCTTCCGTAGCCAGTCAACAGCATCAGGTTGAGCCTGATGTAAAGTTTCGAGACCTCCTTTGAATCTGGAGAGGTGGCAGTCGTTGACTATGTGGGTCATAGTCTGTCTGTAGCTGCAGGGGCAGTTCGGGTCGTCTCTGGCTCCCCAGCGATGGAACATAGCAGTGCACTGGCCATGGCCTGTTCGATAGCGATTGAGGAGGGCCCAGTCATAACGTGCTAGGTCAAAGCCGGGTTGACGCTTGCAGGGGTCTGTGATGAGGTGTTTGTTCTTTACCTCAGCTGACTGCCAACTCTGTTTCCAAGAGACTGGAACAGAGAAGTTCAGTGTAGGCGTAGGGGACCAGATTGGGTGACGAGACGTCAAGCGTTGAACAGGGTGGGCGAAGATATCCGCGTATATTGGCAGGTCCGGTCGAGCGTAGACGTGGGAAATGAACTTAGATGATGCCGCATCCCAACGAATATCTGGCGGGGCGATGTTGCTAAGAACTGGCAGCCATGGAACCGGGGTGGAACGGATGGTTCCAGAAATGATCCTCATGGAGGAATATAATTTGGAATCGACCAAGTGGACATGGGGGCTACGGAACCATACTGGGGCACAGTATTCTGTAGTGGAATAGCATAATGCCAGAGATGGTGATCGTAGTGTGGAAGCGCTCGCACCCCATGAGGAGCTGGCCAGTCTTGCAATGATGTTATTCCTCACGCCCACCTTTGCTGCAGTTTTTATGAGATGTTTGTAAAATGACAGAGTGCAAGATCCAACTTTCTAGTTCTATTTACATCCCTGAAACCATTTTCCCAGACAATATTTTTAGCCCACCTGCATGTTAGCTATCAAGCTTAGGCAAAAAACAAACAAACAAACAAAAAAAAACTAAAGTCTTGGGCCACTAGGAACATACCTAAAATAGACTTCCTAGCTCCTTTCCACCTCAGGGTCCCTAAACTCATCTGCTGTATTCCTACTTTTTGGTTCCTGTTTATTAAACACTTTGCTCTACTTTATGTCTTATTGCCTTTGAGCCACCAAGTTGCAGATGCTACTATGATTCCATCCTGACCTCCCTGGGCAGAGTGTATCTCAAAGTCAGAGTATGGATCAGCCTGCCAATGCCCTTCTCCAGTGAAGAAACAATTACAGAAGCCAGAACTCCCACCTTCAGCACCCCAAAAAGAATTTTGGTTCATTCTTCCAGAGGGGAAGAAGTGATAGGGAAGATGATCATTAGGACACAGAGAGAGAAGAGGAAAAAAGGACATTCAGAAGTAGTAATAGGTATAGGTGTGACTTAGAAAGGAAAAGAAGGCAGGACCATAAAAGATGGGCACATAGGGGTCAGGTGATGGAAAACCTGGTTGAATGTTACAATGCTCAAGGGCCTCAGTTCAAGCCCCTAGTCCCTACAGCTTTGCAAGTGGTAAAGCAGGGCTGCAGGTCTCTCCATCTATCTATCTATCTATCTATCTATCTATCTATCTATCTATCTTATCTATCTCCTCTCAATTTATGGCTGTCTATATCCAATAAATAAATAAATATAATAAAAAATTTAAATGAGCACATATATAGACAGACAGTAATAGAAATAGTAGTCAACCCACATTTGTGACCTTGGGAAAACTATCACAGTTTCTAATGGAGGTTATTAGGGACACAGAACTCTGGTGGTGGGAACAGTGTGGAATTATACCCCATAATTTTGTAAATCAATATTAAATCACTAATACAAAAAATAAAAAGACCCAAGTCTTCAGCTTAAAGAGCAAAACAGCCAAACTTATAAAGAGATAAGATGTATTGTTATTAGAGGTGGAGGTAGAGAATAGGATGAAGGTGGTCAAAAATAATTACCTTCCAATCCACAACACAAGGAACATAGTGAATACTGCGGTATGGCACAGATGAATGATTTAAGAGTAAATGTAACATTACATGCTTGTAAACCACTATTAATCACATATAAATTAAAATAAAACTGACTCCAAAACAAGACAACACTGCTATAAACAAAAGTACTAAATAAAAATAAAAATGGAAGAGTTCTGTCATATTATAAAAAAAGGTCAGTGCTATGTATCATTAAACAGTGAAAAGTTTTTTTCTTTTTTTAATCTATATGAGAAAAGGTTTTATTTACTAACTGTGCTAATCATTTCACAGTGTGTATAAATGAACTTCTTAGGTTTTCTGTCTTAATCTTATACGGTGTTTCATGTCAACTTATTTAAATGAAACTGGGATATTTTTCTTTGGGGCAAACATACTGTCATATACCAAGTGTTAACAAAAACAAACCCTCCTTCCTTTATACCTACTTTATTCTGAATGAGCAAACTGGAATGTAGACCCAGGAAGTCTGACTCCAGAGCATTCTTGACCCTTGCACTAGAGTTGATCTTATAGACAGATTATTAGTAAGTTTGCCTCCTTTCTTTTCCACATTCTACTTTGTTAGCTCTTTCCCTCCTGTTTCACTGGAAGAAATTCTTCTCAAATCTAAGATAGCACTCATGTCCAGGTACTCTCTCCTGCAACTTTCCACATCTGTCACTAGCTTTCTCATATCTTCAGACCCTCCTCCTCCCTTTCCCTGGGACTACCTGTTGTCAACTAGCATGCTTAAGTTTCTTCCTTCCTAACAATATTCCCTCTCTTGAGATTGTATTGCCTCCAGCAACTTCCCATCCTTTTTCATTCTCTTCACTCTGAAGGTCTTTAAATAACAGACTATGCCCTCTTCTGCTATCAGTTCACTGCAGCCTTGCCTTCTGTCTACAGAATCTGCCTTTGGTCATTGCCTACTCCAATGGAAACTGTTCCCCCCCCCCTTTTTTCTTATTATCTTCTCTAGTTATTCCTCTTCTTTAATCTAATCTGCTTTTCCTTGATTCTGTCAGGCAGCCCCCCTACTCCATCCGCCATTGCTGACACTATGGTTTATTTACATAATCATTGTTTTGCCTGAAAGATCCCCACCACGTTAACCCCTCAGGATATTGCTAATTCCTGCCAGTTAAAACCATGGCAACAGTTGCAAAGGATGCTTCCACCTTCCTAGCATGCCTTTTGCCTCTCTCCACCCCCTTTCCTAGCCATTTCCGTTTCCGACTTGCCACTTCTGGTATTATCCCATAAAACCCACTTCTGTTCCTAGTTTTGTTCTCTTCTCTCTTCTGCGTCTGGACCTGGAGAAGGGCTGGCATGCAGAGTGGGAGGCAGCCATTACGGTTTGGCACCACGTGGCCTAAGCTGCTGTGCTCACGTCTGACTCTGGGGCCCCGCATCAATAAATAATTGTATTACCACACTGCCATGAGTCCCTGGATCCTCTCTCCCGCCCACAATGCTAGCCTGGCAGATTCTTCACTCCAATGCCAGTTGTTCAGACTCTGTTCTTCTCTGGTAGTTGATACCTTTATTTCTTGTCCCAAATTCTGATTTGAGGTTTCAAATATACCCAGGTAGTTTTCCTGATCCCTCAAACAAGATCTGTCTCATGAAATTGTGATTTCTAAAAGGAATTTTTTAAAATTTTTATAATAATGCATGTTATATGTTTTATTTTTTAAATTTTTTATGTTATTAATAGTCTGTTACAAGATTATATGATTAAAATGTAAACTTTCACACCACACCCAGCATATAATTTCCATATACCCACCCTCCCACCTCCCAAAGATAACCACCATCATTCTCACAAGTTTTATACAATTTGCTTGCTTCTGTTTTGTTAGGATTTCTTTGTTTTAAGCAAATTCATATAAATAAGATCTCTAGCTTCCACATATCAGTGTAACCATCTGGTAGTTGTTGTCTTTCATCTCTTATTTTGCTAAGCATAGTCACCTACAGTCCCATCCATTTTGTACCAAAGGATACGATATCATCTTTTTTATTGCAGAGTAATATTCCATGTGATATATATCCCATAATTGTTTAGCAAGTCATCTGTTGATGGACATTTAGGCTGCCTCCCTTCTTTGGCTATTGTGAATAATGCAGCTATGAACATAGGAGTGCATATGTCTCTTCTAGTGTTTGAGTGCCCAATGGATATATGCCTAATAGTGGTATTGCTAGATCATAAAGTAATTCCATTTTTATTTGTCTTAGAACTCAATACAGTTTTCCAAAGGGACTGTACCTGTTTGTTTTCCTACCAGAAATGTGGCAGCGTGCCCATTTTTTTGACAACCTCCCCAGCACCTTTCATTTCCTGGCTTGTTGATGGAAGCCATTCTCTCATGTGTGGGATGGTATCTCAGTGTAGTTTTAACTTGCATTTCTTTAGTAATAAGTGAAGTGGAGCATTTCTTCATGTGTCTGTGGCCATGTGTATCCTTTCTTTAGGAAACTGTTTAGTTCTTTGGTTCACTTTTAAAAAATCATTTATTTACTCCCTTTTTTGTCCTTGTTTTATTGTTGTAGTTGTTATTGATGTTGTCATTGTTGGATGGGACAGAGAGAACTGGAGAGAAGAGGGGAAGACAGAGGGGGGAGAAAAAGACAATCAAAGACAAAAAAACTTTTTTATTATTTTAAAGCTCAGATATGTATCATTGTAGAGGGCTGAAATATTGTACCTGTGTGTCAACAACTATACTGAAAACCATTAACCCACCATAAAGTGAGAAAAATAATTTTATTATTTTCTAATCTCTATTGGGATCAAACTCTATCATTTCATTTCTTGATTCACTATGCATTATCCTGTAGCATTATTTTTTTTAAAAAAATGTTTTCTTTGTTGTGTTTTATTTTACTTTGGTTAGAGACAGAGAGAAATTTAGAGACAGAGAGTAAAAGAAATACCTGTAGCACTGCTTTATCATTGACCTAGCTTCCCCCACTGCAGGTGGGGACTGGAGACTTGAATATGGGCCCTTGAGCATTGTTATATGTGCACTCTACTGGATCTGCCATTAGCTGGTTCCCATAGCTATAAATTAGTCTTGAAATGATATTTGATGTCCAGAGGAGGAGGCTCAGTGGTGGAGTACATCTTGCATGCAAGAGGTACTGGGTTGCTTTCTTAGCACAGAATAAAATGACAGAGCAGTGTTCTGGTCTCTCTCAGTCACAAATTGACTATGTTGGGACTGGGAGATAGCTTACCCAGCAGGACCTGACACTACATGTAAGTACTCTGATACCTGAGAAAGCTCCGTAGGTAGATAGTGGAATGGTGCTATGATACCTTTCCCACCCTCATTTGTTTTTTTCCATTCCTTCTCTGTATAAAGTTTAAAAGTTCACACACACACACACACACACACACACACACAGAGGCAAGGACAGGAAGAATCACTCATGTGTGCAGACCTGGTACCATAAAAGCAAACAAGCAAATATATCATTACAATGGCTGCTTCATAATCTAGAAAAGGAAACAAATGGACCATAATTTACCCACTCATCTAGTGTAGAGCATTTGGATTGTGTCCAACATTTTAATCATTTTAATTAATACTTACTGGCCCACTTTGTGTTTCAGTCTTTAATTCATACCTCATTATTTCCTTGGGACCAATTGCTAGATGTTGAATTTCTGGGTTAAATGAATATTTTTGAGGCTTCTGATATATGTTTTCCAATTGCTTTCCAGAAAATAGGAAATAAATCATTCCTTCTGTAATATTTGAAATTAAATATCTCACTCATACAAGTTAATGTTCATATTTTCATAATATATTTTCTCATTCAGTGAATGTTTTTATATGTTTATTAGCAAAAACTTTCTTATTCTGTGAGTTAATTGTGCTTCTGGTTTGTTTTTGTTTGATTGTTTAATATTAATATTTTAGTTAATTTATTGTTATTAATTGTATGGATAAACAGTCATTGTAAAACCCAGACTTTGCCTAAACAAACCTTTATTGTTCTCTATAATTCTCAGGCTCAATATCTTTAGCTTGACATGCAGTGCCCCATTTTATCCTGACCTTGACTTTCTGTCTTTGCTGCACCAAGATGCAAATATTCCACAGGCTATTCTGAACTATTTCCAGTTTTCATAATAATGTGTGTCTATTCTTTTGATGCCTCGGGTCCTCGCAACGTACTTTATTTTCTGTCCTACTCCCATTTCCACCTGCTCTATGTCGTACCTAGAAAGTTCCCACTCTCACCTTTAGACTCACTTGGGAATTATTTTTCTTTGATAGGTACTACCTTTTAGTCTAAATTGTGGATTCCTCCTCTGCACTTTTTTTTGGGGGGGCCCTCACCATACTGTGTTGTCTTTTCTGTTCACAAAAAGGGCAAACTTTTTGTTTCTGCTCTTGCTGATTATAGTGTCTTGGGGATTGAGCCCAAGACCTGCAGTGTTTCAGGCAAGAAATTCTGTTGCCACTTATGGTGCCATCCACCCAGGCCAGCTCTGAGTTTTTCATCAAAGTACTGCAGTGCCTGGAGGGGAGCCCTGCAGGGAATGGTAACTGTTTCCATGGGCTCTGTCAGTAACCTTCCTTCTGACCATTGACCCCAGTGTTACTCAGAACATCCCTGAACAGCAAAAAGATGTACTTAGCACTTTTTCTTTTGCCTCTCCCCTTGTTGTGTTGTGCTTTATTTAAAAATCCAAAGTCATGACACTATAAAAACACTGATTAATTATATTTAATGTCTTTCAGTTCAACTTGCCCTCAGGTTTTTAAAATTCTATTGTTAATATTTTTAATAAGCAAACCACTTAGAAACAAGACAATTGAATTTCTCCTTCTAATTTCTCATTAATGTCCCTCTTCTCTTCTTCTATCCTTTTTTGCACCTTTTACTCCCCCATCCAAACTTTAATCCTTCAGCCTCCTAAAATCTCATCTTTTCTATTAGATGCAAGGTGTAGCTGGACCACAGGCACAGGGAAGTGCTTTGTGGAGCAGTACTGGTTGAGCTTTGTCTTATGCTTTTAGGTCAGGGGTTGTGAAGAAATAGTAGAACATCCAATTTACTATTCCCCACTAGTTTAAGTCAGTATTCCAGATTTTACCTGGAGATTGCATAGCCTCCTCAAAGTAATTTAACTGACATATAACTATCATGATCTTGCTACTATATTTCTTTCATATTTACATTGACTAGATAAGCTATAATTGAGGTTTCAGATTTTATGATTCTAGTCATATATCTTTGACTAGTGTCTGTTAATTTGACATCACTATATTAAGTTTGTTCTATTTATTTACTTATTTATTTATTTATTTTAAAAAGAAGACATTAATAAAACCATAGGATGAGTCATGCCCTCAATGCTTTTCTTGGATTTGTGAGATAGATTTTTTTATCTCTTTTATTATTCCTGGCACAACAATTTGCTGGTGTTAAAATTGCTCTCAAACCAAATTCGTAGAAAATTTAAGGGTAACTGACTATCATGCTGAGGAGAAAGAGGTCAAATAACGTTCAAATGCTGCCGAGATTCATTTGTCAGTGAGCAGAACAATAGACCAAGAATAGATGAAGTGGCTTCCTGTAACCTTCATCCCAGTTAGCTTTTATTTTCTTCTTTTTCATCATTTAGCATCTTAGCTATGATTTATTATGTTTACTGTATAAGACATCAAAATGGTTAATTAAAACTGCAAAACTGGAAATTTTTTTCCTACTTTTCATTAGCACATGATTTCCGATGTTTATCCTGCAGATTTCAA
Organism: Erinaceus europaeus; assembly: GCF_950295315.1. Classification (NCBI taxonomy): domain Eukaryota; kingdom Metazoa; phylum Chordata; class Mammalia; order Eulipotyphla; family Erinaceidae; genus Erinaceus; species Erinaceus europaeus. The sequence continues at coordinate 71,428,499 of NC_080165.1, read as the reverse complement.
CTGCTAGATTGATTTTAAAAATTTATATTGAACTACATTTAGGTCACTGTAGAAAGAGACATAAAGATGGTGCAGTGTCTTAGATAAGATGAAAGAAGGATTTTTTTCTTTTTCTCTCTCTTTTTTTAAAATTTCTTTGCATAACAGTTCAGAGGTGGCTGTTCCTCGTGAGTCAGTAGCCTTACTCCACAGCATGGTCCAGTGGTCCTGGCAGCAAACCCTGTCATATTCTTTCTATATATGCATGCCTCTGTCTCAGGGTCTGTGTGGATTGACTGCCTGAGTTTTTTTTTTTTTCTATTTATCAGTCTAAAGGAAGAAAGGAAAGTGGAGGACAGTCATGTGTCTTTAAAATGCCACTGAGAAGCTGTGTGCTTTCTAGTTGCATTCTCTTGACTGATACTTAGTTATCTGACCACATTTAGCTGCAAAAGATGCTTATAAATGTTGTCTTTAAATGA